>NC_043762.1:24826624-25071624 GCF_902148845.1 Salarias fasciatus
TTAAATTTTGGGGAAGAACTGGAAGACCGCCATGCCACCTGCCGACAGCAAGGGCCTCGCTCTTCCCCCAGTTGACCCTTGCTGCGGATGCCACATTAAAATCATTAACAACATTAACTAAAATATCTACGTCCCCTGATTCCTTATAAAAACAATAAGATCGTCTGCATAGGCCGATAAAATCATGCTTTCACTAAAACCCAGTAAAAGCAGACCCTGCAGACTGGAACGTAGCTTAGAGAGGAGGTTCTCCAGGGAGAGCACATAGAACATCCCAGACAGAGCACAGCCCTGCCTGACACCTCTACACACCCTAAAAGGAGCACACAGACTGCTGTTGATCTTCAGCAGCTATGAAACCAGCGCTGAACCCAAAACTTTCCATGACCCTCCAAAGGAAGCTGTGTTCAACTCGTCAAAAGCCTTTTCCTGGTCTACTGAAATCAGACCAGCATCGATGTCCAAAGAACTAGAGACTTCCAAAACGTCCCGAATCAGGTGGACGTTGTCCACCATGGACCTGCCGGGGACACAGTAGGTCTGATCCCGGTGGATGACCTGCTCCATAGCCCTCCCCAGCCTGGAGGCCAAGACCTTGGACAGGAGTTTGTAATCCACACAGAGCAAGGACACGGGGCGCCAGTTCTTGATGTCCTGCAGGTTCCCCTTCTTGGGGAGCAGCGTGAGGACTGCTCTCCTGCAGGACACTGGCAAGGAACCAGAGGCCAGACACTCGTTGTGGACGTCCAGGACATCCTACCCAGGATGTCCCAGAACGCCTTGTAGAACTCGGCGGTGAGCCCGTCGATCCCAGGAGACCTGCCGTTGGCATCGCCTGCAGCGCTGCCCGCAGCTCCTGCATGTCCAGGCAGGCCTCCAGTTGTTCGTGGTCTCCTCGGAGACACGAGGCAGTCCCCTCAGGAACCCCTCCAGGAGCTCCTGCTCCTCCTTGAACTCACTCCCGTACGGAGGAGTAGAAGCCCACCGCCGTCCTCCGTATCTGGCATGGTTCGGTGATCTCCTCCCCCGTGTCTGAGAGCAGTGCGTGGATCACTCTCCCCTGTCCGGCCTTTTTCTCCAGGCTAAAGAAGAAGCTAGAGGGAGCATCCATCCCTGTGATGGTCTGGTACCGGGACCGAACCAGTGCGCCCTGCACTTTAACGTTCAGCAGGTCGGCTAAAGCCATTTTTTTCCTTTTGAGGTTTTCAAAGTACCTCGATTTCCTGTGGACTCACTTAAATGCTCCAGTTCCACTATCTCGGTCTCTAGATCCTTCATAGATCTGGTGATATCACTTGTGACATTGAGGGTGTGCTGCTGACACAGGAGTTTGATCTGCGTCTTACCGTGGTCCCACCACTGCCTAAGACTGCTAAAATCTCCCTTCCTCTGTCTAAAACCCTGCCAAAAAAACATTAAAGCCTCCCTAAAACTTCTATCAAATTAAAACAGAGTTAAAATGCCAGTAAGCGCTCCTGGCCTCCCCTGATAAAAATACTGCTTAAAAGTAGACAATGATCAGTAAAACCAACAGGTAAAATATCACACCTCCTAAAAACATTAAAATGATGCTTAAAACAATAAATACGATCCAGCCTGGCTGAGGAGACCCTGCTCTCTCTACAGTGGGACCAGGTGTACTGCCGACAGTCAGGATGCATCCTTCTCCAAACGTCCACAACGCCCTGAGAGTGGACCAGCTGCTTCAAGACGTGCTGAGAGGCTGGATGAGGCTCTGCATGGTTGCGATCTAAAGTCGCGTCTTCCGTGCAGTTAAAATCCCCCCCACAAACAAATAGTCCTCCGACCCACACCCACTTACCACCTCAGACAGTTTGAGGAAAAACTGCTTCCTCTCTGCACCGGCTGTTGGAGCATAAATGTTAATAAATACAAGTTTAAAATGGTGGAACTGAGCTTTGACTAAAAGCAGCCTCCCCTGTACACAATGCTGGACCTCCAGGGAGTCGGGGTTAAAAGCCCTGGAGAAGAGGAGGCCCACTCCTCCACTGAGAGGAGTAAGGTGGCTTAAGATGGCCTCCCCCCTCCATTCCCTCCTCCATTCAGCCTCAATGTTAAAATCATGTGCGTTTTGAAGGAACAGGACGTCGATCTTCTTAAGTGTGGCTGTCTCATAAACTGACTGTCTTTTCTCAGATCTCTGGCTCCATTTATGTTTAAAACACCCAGCTTAAAAACATCCATGAAATGAGATGTCTAAAACCAGGATAAGAACAAATAAATTAATTAAAAACTTGGCTGCCACCTTCATCATTTAATTGTTTTTTGGCTTTTGGCACCAGCTTTTTTAAACGTAGCATTCTTGATCCGTGAGGCCAGACTCCTGTCTGTTGCTCATATGGAGCCTGGCCGATAAAATAAAACCATTCAAGTCAGGGAAATGATCCCCCACCTTCACCCTGTGCTGGTTTTTGGTCTGGTGTAAAACATTTTAATTTTGTCTGCGCTGTATGAAGACCTGTTTTTCTGTGAGCTGCTAAAAGAAACATCACTGCTGTCTGACACACACACTGTCACTGTCTGACACTCGCCCCTCCACACAACTTTTCTTGCATCTGCATTATTGCCTTTTTTCTTTCTTTTACTGGTTTTACCCTGTCCGTTCTATCCTCCTCCATCCTGCCTCCTCCACCTGTTCAGCCCAGGAGGCGCCCTGCCTGCTTCCCTCCTCCCTCCTCCATCGTTTCCTCCCTTCTCTCTTCCACCTGCTCCTCCTCCATACTTTCTCCCCCTGTTCCTCCTCCACCTGCTCCTCCACTGTCTCACCCTGATCCTCCTCCACCTGTCCCTCCACCTCACCTTGCTTCTCCTCCCCTCCCTCACCCACTTTTTTTCCTTTTTTTTCTTTTTTCCCCTCCACCTCCGCAGTGTTATTTACATTAGTGTCGTGTCCCTCCACCCGGCAGACTCGCTCCCTCCCCTGCCGCCACCCAGCTTCACCCGGTGTATTTACACTACTCACCCCGTGCTCGGTGCTCTCCTGTGGGGCCACGACAGATCGCCTCCTGGGAAGGTCCGAGGAGCCGCAGTCGGCCGCTCGGACTGAGCCCCGGCCGCCGCGTCCCCCGGGAGCCCGGAGCGCGGAGCCGCCGCGGTGGGGGGACCCCCCAGGCGTTGGCCCGCGGGCCGGGGCCGGGGCGGCCGCCGTGGCGGCAGCGCCGGGCTCCGCGGAACCCGGTCCCGCCAGGCCGCCTCCGCCGAGCCGGACTCCGCAGAGCTGGATCCTGCTGAACCAGATGGAGCAGACGCGGCCGGGCAGGCCCTGATGGTGTGTCCCTCCTGTCCACAGCCGAAACACTTCATGCCAGCTGAGCTCGCGAAAACAACGTAATCATAATCATTTACTCTCACGCGGAACCTGAGGTTCAGCTCCTCGCTCCGGTTGTTGAGTATCATAAATACGTGTCTTCTGTGGCACACGGCGTTCTTCAGCAGCTGAGACTTACATCCAGACAGGATGTCCTGAGGACACCACCTTTCCAAATCTGGACAGCTCGCGGATCAGAAGCTCATCCGGCACGAAGGGAGGGACGTTGGACAGGACGACCCGGACAGCAGGCTGAGACAGCGGCTGGACCGTGACGAACCTGTCCGCAACGGTAATGCCTGACTCCACCACAGCGTTAGCCTGCTCCACCCGGTCCAGGAAGATCACCACGGCGCTGTTCATCGCTCGACCGACTTCACATTGTCATAGCCCACTTTCTCCCCCACAGCCAGGGCCACGTCCTCCACGCTGCAGGGGAACTGGGCCACAACCCGGGCGGGGGGGCTGTTTATTCCATTGCTTTTTGTTGTTTCTAGTTTTGATGTTCTTGTTTTTGTATTACAATAGATTGGTTGTTCTGACTTTGCACCTGTACTATTTATTTTCAGTTAATGTGGAGGTCCCCCTCGAAAATGAGATGGCTCATCTCAAGGGGCAATACCTCTGTTTAAAAATGTAAAAATATATATACAGATTATTGTATCTGTTTTCATTGTCTGTTTTTTCCATTTTTACAAATCCAACACGTTTCACAAATCAGAAACAGTGTTTTAATGAACATTTATCATTTTTAGAATAATCTAGTGAAGTCTGAGAAGTCTAGGTCCAGTAGTTTTCAATCTGGACCTCCTTCAGTGTGTTCTGGTTATGTAGATTACTGTTAAATATACTCTTTTTCATTTTCACAAATACAATAAAGGTTGTAGATATTCAATGCTGATTGTCTGGCAAAGTTTTTGTCTCATTTAAAATGTTAAACATGGCTTCACATTAATACAGAGAACAGAAAATGAATGAATAGCCTCCCCAAATGTAAAAAATGTTTTTCCCTTAACTTTTCCCTTAAATGCCGAATCGGAAACAAACTTCAGCCTCGTTTCTTAGAGCTCATTTTAGCTGGTCTCAAAGGGCTTCACATCACATTATAACAACATCCTCTGCCCTGACAGCCTCACATTATTGTTACAGGTAATGGACTGGAGACAGAGCTCCAGTTCTCTGCAACACACATCATTTGCTTTGTGATTGACAACTCACACTTGTTATGACATTTAGCTAAAATGAGCAGTCACTTCATTAAAGAAGCTTTGAATTTTAAGTGTCCAAAAACAGCATATTCATAATACAAGATATCATCCTTAAATACTTCCTGACAAAGTCTTATTACTGACAAGTGAACCTTTTTGTTGAGCTGTACCTGTTGTGTTAGAAGCAGAATCAGATCACATCTGAAGTGATTTTTCAACGTTCTGCAGAGATAGAAATGTTCTCCTACAGGCTTATCATTCATCTTATTCAATCAAGATATTTATTTACAAAACTTCAGAGGCACCATCTTCACACCTACATGTTACAGCCAAAAATTCAAATAGAGCACAAAGACATTCAGAATTGGATGAAAATATTTATCTTCAACTTCGAATGTTCTGTCAGGTCTCTCTCTCTGCTCCTCTCACATTATTGAGACAACCCATCACTCTTTGAGTGCAGGACCCTGATCAGATCCAGCTGGCTGCGTCCCGTCTCACGGTCCACATGCAGGACCTGCACCGTCACCCGATCCCCGGGTCCCAGTATGAGGCTGCAGCGTCGCCGGTCCACAGGCAGCTTGTTCAAGGTGATGCTTCTGTTGCACAATGAGGCCCGGGTGGCCGACGCCTGTGTCCACAAACGACCCGAAAAGTGTGGAGTCGTCAGCATGGAGCCCAGCTGCAGGTCAGTCATGGACAAGTTGTCCTGCTTCAAGACATTCTGTCCACAATCTAGGAGCGTGGACAAGAGAAGAAAGAAAATACCTCAAAGGAAAAATAAAGTAATAGTTCAAGCAGGTCGCAGCTTGTAAAAATGTTTTAGGGGGAAAATGAGACTTGCTCTCCTGACAGATCACCTCCTCCTCATCCTCTTCACTGAAAACACATGAACAGTAAGTCCACAAATCCAATGTGTCTCTAAAGATGGATTTTGTTTCTACAAAAAGAGGCAACGCAGCAATCGACAGACTCTATTTGATCAGACTTTAAAACATGACTGTGTCACTTCTTCTCTGTTGAGGGAGCCAGCTGCTGTGAGTCCTGCAGCGACCATAACAGTCACACATCTTGTTGAAACAGTTCCACTGGCTGAGTACAAGCTTTCAGAGTAGAAATCCTGGCAGTGAGTGTTCCCCTGCAGACCTGAATAAAGCCAGCAGGGTGGGCAGTGAGACCAGAAACTGGGCTGAGCAGGGCTTCCTGGAGATGGGAGCTCCAGTCAGGTTGTCGCCATCACAAAGACACCAGCTTTGGCTTCTTCCAGGTCTGCAGGCCAGCGTGCCCGTTTCACCGCCCAGCATGGCATCTAAACAGAAACCCAGCTGGAGGAAGGATCACAAAAAGGGGGACAAATATCACCACTTTGGCTTCCAGAGGGATACTGAAGGAGAAGATTGTTCATGTCTCCTGAAGAATTCAAAAATGGATTTTCCTCCTATTTATAAAGACATTTTTGTGAACTGCAGTCTGACGTGTATGAGGATGTCTGCTCTGAATTTATTACAGAAAGTAGCAACAAGACTCACCAAAAAGTGTTCAAGTCAGGACGAACTTAAGCTTCATAGATAGTTAAACATAATCTAAATACAACTGCACAAAAAGAATCAACTCAATATGAGCACTGTTATAACAGACATGTTGAATTTCTGTCATTTTCACTGCTCATGCAGTCAATAAAAACAGCAGTGAGCTCCATAGATGACAGTCAAGTTCTATTTAGTGACTCTTGAAAAGATCATTCAGTTGGGCGTCTTGAATTTAAATATATGTTTTGCAATAAGTTACAGTTTCAGAGACATGATCAGTAAGAGTTCGTAACCTGTGGTCAGACTGTGGGGGTTATGGCTGAAGGCTTCTCCTTAAAGCTTTCTTATACACTGAATGAGCTTGTCTGAGCTGATGCTCACTGGCTGTGGGAGCCAAGTTAAGGAAATGGGAGTTTAAGTGAATAAATAAGTGCAATTTGCTTGTTGCAAATTTTGTTTGAATAAAATTTGAATTGAATAAATAATTTCAGAGAAAATTGTTAAAATGCTGGTTAAGATCGTTTTGATTGAATTAGTGTTTATTAGAAAGCTAATTAGATTTAAAAGACAGTGTTTTGTTAATGTTTTTGTTGTAGTAAAGTAAATTACCGTCACTTTAAGAAGTAGAAAAACTTCTGCATGTGCTCGAGAAGGCATAGAAGAGAAGGAATCAGTTGAGAAATAATGAAGAGCTGAGACCAATGGTTTTCTTACTGAATTGTTGTTGTTCAGGATGACTAAATTGAATATTGCTGTTAAAAAGACCGAAACAATCCGTGGATTAAAGACTTTGTTTTTTTTTTTTTCATTTTTACACAGAGTCCTGTGGAAGATTTTTCCTGCTCAAATGAACATTGACGAGTAAGCCAAGGCTATCGGATCCTCAACTCAACACTGGCCCTCTGTCAAGGTGGGGGGCGCTATTGCACGGCTCTGTGTCTTCACTTTGCTCTTGACCACCTGATCAACACCGACCAATGACAGCAGTGCGACGGGATCCCAGAACACAGAGAGAGAACAGGATGGTTCTTAGAACCTCGTCAACACAGAATGTGAGAGCTGAGTGAATTCCAAACAAGGGCAGAGATGTTGGTGAGCACACAGGACAAATGAGCAGGTCTTCTGGTGTCGTAGTTCAGCACCGCCTGCAGCAGCTCCATGCTCAGATCGAAAGGCAACTTCAACAAAATACCAAGAGCCAGAGGGAGCGAGACACCATGTCGGTTGCGACCGCCCCCCAGGCATGTGGTCTCTCCGTGGGACTTCCACGTGGCGTTGGAGGGCCTTAAGGGACCTCCTTTCGAACAGGCGGAGGACCGCTTTCTTCCTTTAAGGCCGCCATCTTGTTGGCACCAGCATCCGCCAAGGGAGTGAGGATCTCTGCGCTTCGTCCAGTCCACCCATCCTGCTGTTCAGCGAGGATGGGGGACTCATGCACCTCTGGCCTAAACCGTGCCTTCTCATCCCAAGTTGATCACTTCGGACTTCCGGTCGCGAGTGATCCGGATCAGGACGCTGACTCTGTGCCTGGCTCGTGGGGGACGACCCACGGCTGTGGTCACTGTGCCTCGGTCAGGGTCTGCGTGTTTATGTCCAGCGCACAGCTGGCTTTCGCACCACGGACCAGCTGTTTGTGAGGTTTTGGAGCCCGGGGCCATGGAGCCCCGCTGACCTCTCAGCGTCTTGCCCACTGGGTGGGGGGCGCTATTGCAGATGCCTACGAGGCACGGTTCTCTCTCACCACCGGCAGTGATTCGTGCTCATGCCACACGACGTGTGGCTGCCTCTGCGGCCCTGTGCAGAGGGGTCATGGTGAGTGACATCGGCCAGGCTGCCTCCTGGGTCTCTGCGTCCACCTTCGTGCGTTCGTATCTGTTGGATATGTGCACTGACACTGGCCATGTCGGTTTTCGGCGAGAACAGGAGTTCGGTCGTCTAACCGTTCGGTCCTTCTGGCCTGGCTGCCACGTCCCGGGTGGGGTCGTGGACCAGGGGTTCCCCGCCTGCTGCTCGGCTCTGCCGTAGTCTGCGGAGTTGTTTATGGTGTTGCGGGAGCAGGAGTTCTGCGCTTGCCGTTGTTGGGTTCGCTGACCGTGTGTGGATCGTGGGCCAGGGGTCCCCCCTTCACCGCCTGCCGCTGTGGTTTCCCGGCCGGCGTGGTGTGTGTGTCGCTGTGACGATGCTTTGTACATCGTGGGCGGCGCTTCGTCACTAGGTGCCCGCCTCATCCTTCGGGAGTTCTACGGCCTACGGGAGCACATTCATCGACCTACGGCCTTCGCCTTGGATGAGTACCACTAGCGAAGCCCGTAGGCGGGCTAAGCACTTACGAAGTAGAATTAGTAGTTACTGGATGTAACTCCAGTTCTACAAGTAAGTGCGTGCCCGCCTACCTGCTGGCCCAGCTGTCTGCTTCCCTTGTTTTTGCTACGTCAGAAGAAGGGTTTGCGTTAGCGCCTTCCGAGGTTATGTACCCTCGGTGTGGGGCGTGGCGCTGCGCCATTGCGTGCGGGGGATTGGTGCGTCGAGCTTTGTATAGTCTCAGTGGATTGGACAGAAATTGGAGGTGTTGCCACTAGCGAAGCCCGTAGGCAGGCACGCACTTACTCGTAGAACTGGAGTTACATCCAGTAACTACTAATTCTACTGGGTAGAATATGTGCAATAATCCTGGACATTATAATGTCCTGCACCCGCCCCCTTTCAGAAATTCAGCGACACTTATCATCCAGTCACTCTGCTGTATCCATTCACTCCGCTTAAACGTGTTTGTACATATAATCATACTATATATATTATGTAGCCCCGTAACCCTGTTTATTGTTTTGGAATTGTTGAGAGAAGTTTTATTTTGTGATGGGTACTGTTACATTGCATCCTGAAGAGAATTATTAAGTTTGAATACAGTGTATTGTTCACCTGAGGTATTTGTATTTTTTTGCCATTTACCTTTAAAAGTGTTTGTTTACAGAAAGTATTGTATTTCTCTGTGTGTTTGATTTTATTATTTATGGATTTATTTGTAAGTTGATACCTACCGTTATGGGAGAGCGAATGAGCAGTGAGAGAGTGGGTCATGTGATCGAGAGGGGAGAGCGCATGCAGTTCCGGGTACGGACAGGACGGACGAGCGAGTGAGAGTTGAATGAAAGAGAGAACCTTGAAAACGGATCGTAACAGACAATCCGGGACATTTTACAGTTATCAGGGGTCTAACACCCCTGGAGTGACTGTGGGAGAAGCCTGTGGAACGGCTGCGGCAGTCAACAAGCCTGGCAGTGTCGTTCTGCAGTTGAAGACTAGCTGTTAGCTTGCCAAAGCTAGCGGCGCCTGCAGTGCAGTGGGCTGCTAACCCAGCCAGCCGCTGCGAGAGTGGAAGAACGTGGACTTTTGATCGGAGTGGATTATCAGGCCCATTTTTCTTCCTTTCTGAGACTTGGGATTATTCTTGCGACAACTTTGTGCTCTGTTCGGTGGATCTGTGTGGAGCTTGGAACTTTATAGAAGATAGTCTGAGGACTGTGAGTAAGCTTTCCCTTTGACACGGATGCCATCTAGTGGACAACAACGGAACAGGCCTGCAACGTAGGGTGGGGTTTGTTTTCTGTTTCATTTAGATGCCGGCTTAGTTTATTAATGTAAGGTTTTTGGACATTTGATTTAAGGTACTGAATCATCGTTTCATATTTGATCATTTAGAGTGAGAAAAGACTGAAGGTTTACATTTCTAAGTTTAAATAGTTCATAATTGAAGGTGTCGAATCATGATTGTATCTATTGATTGGTTTTATTTCATTGAGTGTACATATTTTGTGATTTGAAGGTTACATGATTGATTGCTTGAAATAGTGTTGTTAAACGTCACACGTGACTGGGTTTGCCTCTTTACAAAGCAATTTATTTGTGTTACATTTATTTCATTGTTGAAAAAACCATGTGGTGTTATTCTCCTAATTTTCCTTAAACCTGATTTCAAAAACCAATTTCCTTTCCCCTAATTCATTTTTCTAACTAAAGAATCTCTAAAACGCATGTGATATTGTCTGCCTCAGTTATTTTTTTAAAAAACAAGTTGTTTACATACAAGTTCATAGTTGGGGTGATTTATCAAAAACATTAGGGATCCCATAAAGAACTTGTAGCCATCCTGTTATATAGGATAATAAGGGTTACATATATATTGCATCGTATATTGCATATTGTATTGTATATATTGTATATATTATATATTTCCTGTTATATTTTTACGATTCAGGTCTGTACATACAGTTAGATCTTCATTGTCTTTAGCTTCTATCAGTCCTATGATTTGCACTATTACTTGTTAATTATTGCACCATTCATTACTTTTGCACCCTGGTGTGGGTTCTATGAGCCTATACACCTGTACATTTCTCCACTGCGAGATTAATAAGGTCTTCTATTCCTATTCTATTCTAATTCTATTCTATTCTATTCTATTTAGGTAGCACTTTATAATACGACCCGCGTCTTACAGAGTAACTTCCCTTCTCTTACAGTGTAGTTTCCTCAACTGTGAAGGTAACTGTCGGACATGTACAAGTTATTTTGCGGAACCTGAGGAGTACTTACACTTGTGTCTGACAGCGTAAGTGCGGTTGTCTTACAGTGTAGTTTGATGTGTCTTAATAGGTAATTTCCTAAAGTGTGGAGGTAACTTTCATAAATGTAGCTTTATGTGTACTTTGTAAAGTAAATGTAAATGTGTAATGTACTTTGCCAGTAACTACCTTCCCTACCTGTGCAGGTACCGGGTACTTACACTCTAAGTACCCAAGACTTACCTGTAAGTACAAAGGGTTCTGTGGATATTGTGTTTTTCCTGGCAAAGTACTCAGTAGTTGCACAGTAAAGTGAAGCGACAAGTGTTCACTTTAGAATACGGCCCGGTTCCCTGTTGTGAGCAGTAGTTACAGGTAAGTACTCAGTAGTTGCAGTGGAAGTACCGGATAGTTAGACAGTAAGGAAGACAGGGGTGATCTTAAGGGCTGGGTTACTTTAAAAGGTGAATGGTGTATCTCAAAAATAAAGACATTAAATAAAGATGTTTTGTGCGTCTGCATGTCTGTCATTATTATGTGAAACACATTTTAATCAATACGTTACAGTATTTCAGTTTGTCATGGTCACACAATCTGTAGGGGTCCATGGTGATTCTTAGGAGGAAGTGGCACATCAAGGTTGCTACAGTAAAAGCATATGTGAGAGATATGAACAGTTTTTGCTATTTTAAGAGTGGGTGAACCATTGTTAATGTTTGTTGCTGTTCGTAGGCCACCCTATATTGTTTAATTTATATCCTGTGTTTTATTTTATTTTATTTCATTGTTTCTGGAGGCACTGAACGTCATTGAATGCCTCACAGAAAAACAACCGTCTTTGAACTACACATTGAGAGTGTCGGAGAGCAGTTGAAGCTGACCATACCTTGTCCAAGCAACACCAAACTATTTTTTTCTCCGAGACCTCCTGGGTCAGGGGCCAAAAGTATAATATGTTTTTCTGACCAAACCAACAAACGAAAAAGGAAAAAATTGCTCAATTTTCCTTTTTTTCGTTTTCAACCAAAAAACAAAAAAACGGTTTTTTTCTTTCTCAATTCAAAACCAAAAACGAAACCAACACAAGCAAATTACAGCCGAATTTTGTTTTTGGATTTCAATTTTTCGTTTTTTCGTTTAGGTCTAAAAACGAAAAAAAACGGAAAGCACATGACCCCTGACGTCACGGGTCAAATGGACTCCCTACCAAATAAAAGCCTTACTCATCAATGGGTAATAAAGATAAATTACGGTTTAAATGGCGTTTTTTCTTTTGCACAGCATTTATTGCATACACTACTAGGCTTGTAATAATTGTTGGAAAAACAATAATAATAACTATATTATATATTATTATTATTAACAACAATACTTGTGTGTAGCTGTCAGAACACTGAATGCCGTTATTAGAAATTTTATTTTTAAGTTTATTAAGCGACTCATGGACTCTGATGATTAAATTATTCAAGCTTCTGTCAAGCCTGGGCAGAGCAGTGTCTGGTACACTTCTGTGCTCTGGAGACACTGGAGAGAGTGTTTATTTAGTTTATATGTGTCGTGCTCTTTTTCTGTTTTGTTGCTGTCTTTAGTATTTGTGTGTAATTTTATGGACCATTTCGAGTCTGGAATAAAGAATAAAGAAAGAAGAAAGAGGAGCATGCCACTGTTTTGTCCATAGGAGCTAACATTGTAAGATCCTTATGGCCCGAACGCACTGGACACGGAAGCGTAGCGGAGGCACCGCACGCGCCGCGAAGTCTCCGCGCCGGGCACGACACCGGCGCTTGGCTGTTCGTATTGGAGGCTATCTGCTGCCTGCGCTCTCTCTGCGCTGGTCACACATGGACTGTACTCAGCTAGATCCGTCTGCTCTCGGTTTTCCTCTGTCTCGCTCTGCCAGGATGGATGTGTGTGTTTTGGTGACCTGTGGAGAGACTTTTTCTCCTCCTGTCCTCTTTTTTTCTGCATCACGCGAATCTGTGTCGCTGTGCCGCGTCCAGTGCGTTCTCCCCGTCAGTCCCTCAACTGAGTACTGGATTTTCTTCTAAATTGGCTCACACTGCCATCTACTGGGCGAAAAAGGGAAACGTTTCTCATCAGCACACGCCATGCAGCTGACATGTCACAAAGTTGAAATGACCAAGGTACGTCTTATCAGTTTGATTTCCTGTTAAATTGACATCATCAGATTCCAAAAAACGGGTCATTTTCTCGTTTTTTCGTTTTTGGGAAAAACGAAAAAACGAGAATTCAACTCGTTTTTTCATTTTTCCGTTCTGACTGACAAAATGGATTTGCCCCTCGTTTTTTCCTTTTTGACAGGTGGGCGGGGCTCAACACTTCTCGCTCCTGATTGGCTCATGTTAGCACCGTGCTCTTCCGAGTAAAAGTCTATCTTTACATGATGACTGCAGCTGCTGCAGCCTCCTGTCAGGACTGTAAATATCTCATCCTAGCTATATTACTACTACGCACACATGATTACGCTGTGCTTAGCTGTTCTTTGGTTGTAATTGTCAGACTCTGAACTGCATTTTTTCGACCCCGACTTCATAAAAGTAGTTACAAAAAATGACCTGCAGGAGTTCGCCCTGTATTGATCTCCTCATCTCTCCGTGTTCCGTGCTCAATGTCTTAATTAATCGAAATGTGAAAAAAATAAACGTCATGCGGTTGTCTACTAATCAAGCTCTGAGTGGACTGTAGCATCAATCATCTGTGATCAGTGGAGGCACACAGTGGAGTTCTGCAAGTTGTTGGACTGTTTTCATGTGTTGCCACGTAAATTACAGTGCATCCGGAAAGTATTCACAGCGCGTTACCTTTTCCACATTTTGTTATATTACAGTCTTATACCAAATTGGATTCAATTCATTTTTTCCCTAAAAATTCTACACACAACACCCCATAATGACAACATGAAAAAAGTTTTTTTGAGATTCTTGAAAATTTATTAAAAATAAAAAACAGAGACCCACATGTACATAAGTATTCACAGCCTTTGCTTAATACTTTGTTGATGCACCTTTGGCAGCAATTACAGCCTCAAGTCTTTTTGAAAATGATGCCACAAGCTTGGCACACCTATCTTGGGCAGTTTTGCCCATTCCTCTTTGCAACACCTCTCAAGCTCCATCAAGTTGGATGGGGAGCGCCGGTGCACAGCCATTTTCAGATCTCTCCAGAGATGCTCAATTGGATTCAAGTCCGGGCTCTGGCTGGGCCACTCAAGGAGATTCACAGAGTTGTCCTGAAGCCACTTCTTTGCTATCTTGGCTGTGTGCTTTGGGTCGTTGTCCTGCTGAAAGATGAACCGCCGCCCCAGTTTGAGGTCAAGAGCGCTCTGGAGCAGGTTTTCATCCAGGATGTCTCTGTACATTGCTGCATTCATGTTCCCCTCTATCTTGACTAGTTTCCCAGTTCCTGCTGCTGAAAAACATCCCCACAGTGTGATGCTACCGCCACCATGCTTCACTGTAGGGATGGTATTGGCCTGGTGATGAGCAGTGCCTGGTTTCCTCCAAACAAAACGCCGAGCATTCACACCAAAGAGTACAATCTTTGTCTCATCAGACCAGAGAATTTTTTTTGCTGATGGTCTGAGAGTCCTTCAGGTGCCTTTTGGCAAACTCCAGGCGGGCTGCCATGTGCCTTTTACTAAGAAGTGGCTTCCGTCTGGCCACTCTACCAAACAGGCCTGATTTGTGGATTGCTGCAGAGATGGTTGTCCTTCTGGAAGGTTCTCCTCTCTCCACAGAGGAACGCTGGAGCTGTGACAAAGTGACCATGGGGTTCTTAGTCACCTCTCTGACTAAGGCCCTTCTCCCCCGATTGCTCAGTTTAGATGGCCGGCCGGCTCTAGGAAGAGTCCTGGTGGTTCCAAATGTCTTCCATTTACGGATGATGGAGGCCACTGTGCTCATTGGGACCTTCAAAGCAGCAGAAATTTTTCTGTACCCTTCCCCAGACTTGTGCCTCATCACAATCCTGTTTCGGAGGTCTACAGACAATACCTTTGACTTCATGCTTGGTTTACGCTCTGACATGCACTGCCAACTGTGGAACCTTATATAGACAGGTGTGTGCCTTTCCAAATCAGGTCCAATCAACTGAATTTGCCACAGGTGGACTCCAATTAAGCAGTAGAAGCGTCTCAAGGATGATCAGTGGAAACAGGATGCACATGAGCTCAATTTAGAGCTTCATGGCAAAGGCTGTGAATACTTATGTACATGTAATTTCTTTGTTTTTTGTTTTTTAATAAATTTGCAAGACTCTCAAAAAAACTTTTTTCATTTTGTCATTATGGGGTGTTATGTGTAGAATTTTAAGGGAAAATAATAATTGAATCCGATTTGGAATAAGGCTGTAACATAACAAAATGTGGAAAAAGTTAAACGCTGTGAATACTTTCCGGATGCACTGTATGTAGTGTTGTCCTGTTGCATTAAGTGTGGTTTGTGTAACGTTCCTGCAGGCGGACAGGAGTCACTCCTGGATCAGGTGTCCTCCTCTCGGCCCAGGGGTGGAAGAGGGAGGAGCAGGATGGAGCATCCACTCTACCTCCACCTCCAGCCAGACTGTCCTGTGTTATAAAGCCCCAGCAGCTCTGAGGTAAGGCAGCAGCCTTGTTCATGCTGTAGATACTGCAGGAAACCCTTCAGCATCCATACTGGTATTCTATCAAGTAAAAGCACATAGATACGTTCACCACTGCTACTCCAGCTGGATCCAGGGCCCAGTGGACAGCACAATGGATGCAGAGCAAGGAAAATAAATATATGCTGCTGTTTCTGCAGCTCCAGTTTGCTCTGGTGAACTGTGGATGTTTACGCTGAACAGCTCTCTCTCTCGTCCAGTGTTACAGTGAACACAAACTAGTGAAGTAGCAAAAACTGCTGGACAAATGACAATAGATAATATTGAATCCATTACAGAAGTGCAGAGCAGTCAGCTGATAGACCACACTCTGCAGTTACACCCTGGATAACATCCAGCAATGTTACTGTCCAGGAACGTCTCCACCAGCTGCAGCACAGGGTCTGATGGGTGGATGCAGGGTGTGAGTGCCAGTGCCTTGCTTAACTGCTCTCTTTCCCCCTTTGCTTATTAACCAGGAGGAGGCTGGAGTAGAGCTGGGCGATATGGCCTCAAATCAATATCACGATAATATTGAGCAGTTCACCTCAATAACGATAAATGGACGATAACTACTTGGGGGGGGGGGGGGGGCAATTTAATCACAGCTTTTTATTGTACTGGATTAAACTTATGACAGTTTACTGTGGGCTCAGGTGGTGCAAACATTATTTTATTTCTCATGATATGGGGTCAATTTTCTTGAAATCCTATTAGATTTATCAATATTAGGGTACAAAACATATCTATGTGTCCTAACTTTCACAGCAACAGACGTCCAAATCCGACAGAACTCTGCTGTTTATGTAAATGTCTTCTCTGTGGGCATTCGGGAAAATCCGATGACTGGAAGACTATGGGAAATTATTAATGGTACGTGGTTCCAGATGTTTCCAGTGTGATGTGGCGTTTTCAGCAGCTGAGAATGGAACACGACTGGATGTCTACCTGTCCCTGAATTACAAATGAGCCCAACTTGTTTGTTTATAATCTCCTTCTCAGTTTCCTGTCCACACAGCATCACTTCAGGAAATATCTACATCCACGCAACATAAAAAGGACTCAAAACGATGTAGTTCAACTACCACGCCTTCAGATGGCGCTGTTACTCTGACACAGCAACTCCAAAATGGAGAAGACACGGAGCAGGACTCGGAGCTGTACATGCAGCGTGATATAAACAAACGCAACACCAGAACATACAGCCTGTTCAATAAAAGAGCATGAGGAGCTTCTGCAGGAAAAATCAGCCAATCAGCTGATGAGGAGTTTTACAGTCCGGGACGGTCGACCAGCATTAATCTGCAGCCCTGCGGGCTGTTAGCCTGTAGCCGCTAGCGGCTAAATTAGCATGTCGCCATGCTAGGTGTCCAGAGTGTCTGCTGGTTCGGATGCTCAGAGGGTCGAACAGCGTCTGTCTGCTCTGCTGACAGCTTCTTCTGCTGGTTACTGTGATTTTAAACAGGAGTTGGTGGAGTCGCGTAGTGCAGCGTCTTAAAGGGACATGAACACAGCCCGCCTACACAGCCAAAACTGACTTTTTTTAAATACCGAATTTACCGCCATGGGAAAAATGACGTCGGTTATCGTGATAAATCTCGGTCACGATAAATTTTCGGTATATCGCCCAGGCCTAGGCTGGAGCACCAACCAGACCTGACGGAGCCCCTGAAAGAAATCCAGGCTTCCGGTGAGCTGGGAGCTGCAGCGTGACGAACGGCATGTCCATCAGGAGGAGCAGCAGGAGGAGCGGCATCTGAACCTGCAGTTCCTTGAAGATGAAGCAGGGCAGCGAGGCTGAATCAGAGTGATTTGGCCTCTCAGCAGCAGCAGAACCAGGCTTTCAGACGTTCCTGCAGCAGGTCTCTCTGCAGGTCCAAACCCCGAGAACCCAGCGTTACACAGGAGCAGCTCAACAACTGGTGGTGTCGATGTCCTTTCCAATAAAAATAGTTTTCACCCCATATACAATGGGGGAAATAAGTATTGAACGCATTAACTGTTTTGTCATTACATTTATTTCCAAAGATGCAATTCATGTGACATTTCTTCCAGACACTGGTATTAACTCAAATAATCCACACATGAAAAGAAATCACAACATTCAAATCCATAAATAGTGATTATGTGGAATTAAGCGCAATAACACAGGAAAAAAGTATTGAACACACTATCTGAGACTCGTTTAATACTTTGTGGAGAAGCCTTTGTTTGCAATGACTGCTTCCAGACGCTTGTTGTATGTATGAACTAATCGCCCACACTGCTCAGGTGTGATTTTTGCCCATTCCTCCGCACAGATTGTCTTCAAATCCTGAATATTCTTTGGTGCCCTCTGGTGAACCCTTATCTTTAGTTCTTTCCACAAATGTTCGATCGGATTTAAGTCAGGTGATTGACTGGGCCATTCTAACACATTGATTTTCTTTTTTTTAAACCATTCGAGAGTCAACTTTGCCGTGTGCTTCGGATCGTTGTCCTGTTGAAAGGTCCAGCCCCGTCTCATCTTCATCATCCTGGTGGATGGCAGGAGGTTCATCTCAAGAATTTGCCGATAGATGTTTCCATTCATTGCTCCTTCAATTATATGAAGTCTGCCAGTACCACGAGATGAGAAACAACCCCATGCCATGATGTTTCCACCACCAAACTTCACTGTTGGTATAGTGTTATTTGGGTGATGTGCAGTGCCATTTCTCCTCCAAACATGGTGTGTAGTATGACAGCCAAAAAGTTCAATTTTGGTCTCATCTGACCAGACAACATTCTCCCAGTATTCCACAGGCTTATCCAGATGCTGTTAAGCAAACTTTAGACGAGCTTCAACATGCCTTTTTTTGAGGAACGGAGTCTTGCGGGCTGAGCGTCCATAGAGGCCATGGCGGTGGAGTGCATTGCCTATCGTTTTCTCTGTAACACTTGTACCTGCTGCCTCCATGTCTTGCCGGAGTGCTTTCCGGGTGGTCCTTGGCTCTTTGAGAACTCTTCTGACCATCTTTCTGACTCCCTGGTCAGAAATCTTGCGAGGAGCTCCTGTGCGTGGCCTGTTGATGATAAGGTGATGCTTCTTCCACTTGCGGATAATGGCCCCAACGGTGCTTACTGGAATACTCAGATTCTTTGAGATAAGTCTGTAACCAGTTCCATTCTGATGCTGAGCAACAATCAGGCTGCGAAGGTCTTGAGAGAGCTCCTTGCTTTTACCCATCATGAGATGTGTCTTGTTTGACTACTTGGTGACAAAACAACCTGTTTATAGGGCCATCAATTAGCACTAACCCAGCTGATGTTGGTTTGCACTTATAGGAAGTACAAAGACTAATTACTTTCAGGTGTGAGATGGTATGGTGCCTTTCCTTGACAAACTATACAGCTTTCCCATGGTGTGTTCAATACTTTTTTCCTGTGTTATTGCACTTACTTCCACATAATCACTATTTATGGATTTGAATGTTGTGATTTCTTTTCATGTGTGGATTATTTGAGTTAATACCAGTGTCTGGAAGAAATGTCACATGAATTGCATCTTTGGAAATAAATGTAATGACAAAACAGTTAATGCGTTCAATACTTATTTCCCCCATTGTATGTGTCTGAATTTAGTGTTTCTTGCTCAACACAAGCACAGCAATGTGCTTGTTTTGATTTGTGCATTTCACATTTGTTTCTATGTAGTGGTGCTGAATGGAGATGAAATAACTCCATTTGCAAAGGTTGCATGTGGTGTTGTTTTGAGTATTTTATATGGTGATTATCATGAACTTCAATCCAGATAACTCTGCACTGACATGTTACAGTAACGATGCTTTACGGAAACACACACTTCAGTCTGACTGTTGTTGAAGAGCCAAAGGTAAGGTGGAGCCAGAGTCATCTACATGTAGGAAGAAGTAAGTACTAGGGATGTGCGATACCACTTTTTTTCAGACCGATACCAAGTACGAGTACTTCATCTTCAGTACTCACCGATACTGATACTTGCATACCGATACTTTATACACATAAAATTTAAAATAATGCAATGAGATTATTTTTGAAAATGAATTTTATTTCCAATAAAAAGGCAGCCCAGCCACTATGTTTAAGTCCAAAATAATAGTCTGAAAAATAAAACAAGCAACTGAGTTTGCACTTATTTAAATTAAATTAAGTGCAAGATAAAACAATTTCTCTGAGTTTTACACTTTACATAAACTAAGGTTTTTAAATGTACTAATTTTAATGATTTTTTTATGAACTAAAGTCAAAGATAGAACAACCCCCTGAGTATAAAGAGTTGCTCGTGTTATTTGTGCTGCTCTCGGATCTCTGCTCTTCAGTTTCTCGGTCTTCTGCAGAGTTTGCCGTCGAGTTGCTGCCGGAGTTTTCTTTTTTTCCAGCACAACAGCGTCAGACTCTCGTCCACAAGCTTCGCCCTGAGGTGTTTCAACAAATTACTAGTGGTACATGAACAACATCGCGCACCTCCTTTAGCAATTTTAGCATTGCAGAGTTAGCATTCTGCAAAGCTCGGCTCGTTTTCACTTATATAACAGAATTTCCACACCGGCGGTTCTGGTGAGACGAGCAGCCGTTCTGGATTCATCCTGTTGTCTCTGCTCTGGATGAGACTCATGGAGAAGTCAGCCGCTGCAGTGTAGCACCCTGCGCCTGTCAGCGACTCCAGAGAGGAGCTTCTTCCTCTTTCATGTTTGTCGGCAGCTTGCATCCCATTTGGTTGCACTACCGCCAACTGCTGGTGAGGAGGGCTTACTACGCGTGGGGTTTTCTTGCCGTGAGTATCGGCGGCTGGCATCGGTAGCCTTCACGAGTACCCGATACCTTGAAATAAGGCCAGTATCGGCCCGATACCGATACCTGGTATCGGTACTCGCACATCCCTAGTAAGTACTGATCTAATCTTACCGCGTTACATCTTTTAACACCACTGTCACTAAATACAGCGTTAGAAAAAAATCCTCCCGTCATCAACCCACTCTTCTTCTGAGCTGGCCTCATGTTGACAAGCATGTAGCCTGCACAATTCCTAAGACTAGTTTGAAACTGTAAACCTCCTCTGACAACAAACTGCTCTGTCTGTCAGAGGAGTTTATGAATGTTACCCATGGGCAAATCTATGCCTCATATAGAACAGAATAGACTGTATTTATCTCACCATGGAGACATTTAGTTATGGAGGCTCGTAGAAAAACCAGGTGCAAAAAAATTAGGAAATTTGAAAATGAAGAATAAATTTAATAAGAAGAAATTTAAAAGAAGAAAAGATCAAATTTAATATACAACAGATCGAAAATATAACTACTACTACTACTACTAAAATATAACAGGAGCTATACTATGTATAAATATGTATAGATATTTTTTAGTGCAACAGAATGAGTGTATAATATAGTGTCTATGGTAAATGGACTACACTTGTATAGCGCTTTTTTACCCTGCATGACAGAGCCCAAAGCGCTTCACACTGCAATATCACATCAACCCTTTCACACCATACTCGGTGGTGGTAAGCTACGACTGTAGCCACAGCTGCCCTGGGGCAGACTGACGGAAGCGAGGCTGCCAATCTGCGCCATCGGCCCCTCCGACCACCACCACCAACCATTCACTCTCACAACTTTCATACTAGGCAAGGTGGGTGAAGTGTCTTGCCCAAGGACACAACGCCAGTTTTACGCCTGCGGGAGCGGGGATCGAACCGCCAACCTTCCGGTTATAAGACGACCCGCTCTACCAACTGAGCTCAGTAGCTATGATCCCGTATATCTATGATATACGGGATCATAAAGTAACCATAATATAATAACCAGATAGAGTCAAAAGGTTTCTGACATTTTCTCACCTATGATTTTCAATGACTTTGCCATGACTTCATAATTTGTTGCCGAATTTCCATGACCAAAACACAGCTTCACTGAAGTGGATATTTATTCGAGTATTGAAACATTAGGTGCTGAGCAGAGCTCCTCAGAGCTCCTCCACTCCTCGTCTGATGTCTCCTCCTCATCATCTCCACTCCTCTCGTTCTTTCCTTGGCAGCGGCTCTTCTGCAGAGTGTTATTTAAAACGCAGCCCGCCTCTCTCGAGGCTATATTGTACACACCAACTGTACTAAAAATAGTAAACACCGATATGAAATTTAAAAAAACACTATAATCTGTGATCACTTGGAGATCGAAGTCGAAAGGACACCGTCCATAGAGAACGACCACTGTAACCGGAAGTTTTGTTCGGTCTGAGATTTCAGCGAAAATTACGTCACGTTGCTCCGTGCATAGCGCCAAACAATCAGGACCAAAGAGCAGCTAAGCACAGAGTAATCATGTATGCGTAGTGATAATATAGCTACGATGAGATATTTACAGTCCCGACAGGAGGCTGCAGCAGCTGCAGTCATCGTGTAAAGATAGACTTTTACTCTGAAGAGCACGGTGCAAACATGAGCCAATCAGGAGCGAGAAGTGTTAAGCCCCACCCACCTGTCAAAAAGGAAAAAACGAGGGGCAAATCCATTTTGTCAGTCAGAACGGAAAAATGAAAAAACGAGTTGAATTCTCGTTTTTTCGTTTTTGGGAAAAAACGAAAAAACGAGAAAATGACCCGTTTTTTGGAATCTGATGATGTCAGTTTAACAGGAAATCAAACTGATAAAACGTACCTTGGTCTAAAATGAACCACGTATTTTATGATCAACAGACATGTCACACTTATCAAAAAGGTGAACACTTAACGATCTCGCGTATGCGAATTAGATGTATGCAGGCCAGGCAGCAGACCTGTAATTATTATTATTATCATTATTATTATTATTATTGTTATAGTAGTCGTAGTAGTAGTATTGTTGTTAATAATAATAATAATTATTATTATTTTCCAACATTATTACAAGCCTAGCAGTGTATGCAATAAATGCTGTGCAAAAATAAAAACGCTATTTAACGTAATTTGTCTTTTAGGACAAGGTACCTTTTGTTAGTTTGATTTCCTGTCAAATTGACATCATCAGATTCCAATAAACGAGTCATTTTCTCGTTTTTTCGTTTTTGCCCAAAAACGAAAAAACGAGAATTCAACTCGTTTTCTCGTTTTTCCGTTCTGACTGACAAAACGGATTTTCCACCCATTATTCCCTTTCAGACAGGTGGGCGGGGCTTAGGCTGCTCTCGTCAAAGTAAAAGTCTTCTCAACACAGCGGTAAATGTCTGTCTGCTGGAGGAGGGCCCAGCCTCCTGTCAGGACTGTAAATATCTCATAGCAGTAATAATACTACTACTACACACACATGATTACTCTGTGCTTCACTGCTCTTTGGTTCTAATGGGCCATTTTCACAGCTCCACTACTTCCTGAAATTAACTGTGCACATTCATTTCCTGTCTTGCATTATTGGCCAAAATGATTAATCCAGGTGTGTCTTGTTGCAGCAGTCTAAACCAGACACACCTGGATTAATCAGTTTGGCCAATAATGCAAGACAGGAAATGAATGTGCACAGTTATTTTCAGGAAGTAGTGAAGCTGTGAAAATACCCCATTGTCGGACAAAAAAAACTGCATTTTTTTTCGATTCACGACTTCATGAAAGTAGTTTTAAAAAATGACCAGCAGGGGTCGCCCTGTATTGATCTGCTCATCACACCGAATTTATAAACTTGATATCTTAATAATCAATAGACATGCTGATATGCTGAAAAATAAAAACATCTCCTGTGGTTATTTCTAATTAATCCAGCCTCACTGCACTGTAGCCTTCATTTGTGATCAGTGGAGTAGCACAGTTTATTGTCATATTTCATGTTTTTACCATGTAAATATCATAAAACCAGGACAACAGCTCGCTTCCATACATATTTCAAACAGTACTTCTGACAGAGAAGCATCATAATTCATTTCCACATATGACATGAACTCTGAAACTGTAGCCATTACAGTCAGAATGGTCTCTTTGTTGTCACAGTGTACAATGAGATTGGAGAATTTCTCCTTGCAGGCACAGCAAATATTACAAATGTAGAAAATATACAACATAAATGTCACAAAGGATTAATATTCTTTTTTTAAATGTGAAAGAATTTTGAATAACAATGTAAAAAGGTGAATTGTACACTTTAGTGTGACTGTATTGCAGGAATTGAGTGGATATGACTCAGTGAACAGCAGCAGAGACACAGCTGCATTATATTGTTGAGCAGTTATTTCATGGGAGAGGATGGCGGTGGCTCTTGGAAAGAGTCTTCACTTTAATGCATCTGTAAAGCCTCTCAAAGGGCAACAGGTCAACAAGCTGAGAACTGGATGTGATCTGTCCTTGATGAGGTTCTGAGTTCTGCTGAGGCACCAGGTACAGTCGATATGAGGGAGGGGAGGGGACAGCCAGCAGGCCAGTTTTACTGATATATGCCATAGAGGTTTTAGAATATACAATCATGTTAACCCAGATTAACAGTATTTTTGCTTAGAAATTAATAAATCAGAGACCCCATGTGGCCAAAGACCAAAACCAACCATGAACCCAGCCTGGATGAGCAGCTCCTCAAATCCTCACCAGGTCAAACTGTCTCTTTTAACCAAGTTGAAACTAAGAAAGGCCGGTTGTTTTCAGTGCTGTCAACAAAGCAAATGGTGCAAACTTTGAGAAAAGGAAAATATAAAACATGTTTTGTCTTATTTCACACTCCATGTGTATTCATTCAAAGCTTTGATACCTTCACTGAACTCCTATCATGTAGACAGTCATGAAAATAAAGAAAAGAAAAAAAATTGGACGAGAAATGTGTCCAAACTTTAGACTGGTCGTGCTCCTCAATGTCAAACAACCATTGCAGCTTCCTGTCTTTGTTGTCACTACTGGAAATATCCTGATTAGTTATATATTAAAGTTTCAGACTTTGCACATGGCAATTTCTACATTTAGACAAACTCCATAACTCCTGTTAGAGCTTAAACTCTTTTTGCAGGCAACTGATACTCCGAAGGAGTGAGACAAAAGATAGAATTTATTAATTTATTGAATGTTCATGTGATTAGAAGTATGCAAAAGATAAATAAACACATGTAAATTGGGAGGGGGAGAGTTTGGGATTGAGTCTTTCACTTTAGAAAGACTCCATCTACATAAATCCAGACCACCACCCTACACACCGCCAGTATGACAACAGTCTGAGAGCATGGGTTCACACTGCTGACATGAGACGACCATCAGAATGGATACTGACCATTCCCAAGCACATTAAGAGGACTAATACTGACTCATCCCAGATATTGTTATTATAGTCCGGAACAAGGGAAATGTAGTACTGTTATATTTGTTGTGCCTGCACTGGTAAGAAGAAATTCTCCAATGTCATTGTAGACTGTACAACCACAAAAACGAATATTGTGATTCTGATGGCTCCAGTTTCGTGTTCATATCTGTGGAAATGAAGTATTTTACTCGAAGTTCTGTTTGAAATATGTATTGGAGACAGATTTTGTACTGGTTTAATGATATTTATGTGGTGAAACATGAAAATAAAAATATAACATTTTTTTATTTTTAGTGTATCTATCCACATTTCTATTGATTACGATATTGAGCACGGAACACGGAGTGATGAGGAGATCCACGTAGGGCGACTCCTGCTGGTCATTTTTTTAACTACTTTCCTGAAATCGGGTGTAAAAAAAATGCAGTTCAGCGTCTAACAATCAGGACAAAAGAGCCGTACAGCACCGAGTGAGCTTGTGTGTTTAACACTAATGCAACTGCTATGATATTTGCAGTACTGACAGGAGGCTGGAGCGTCAGTCAGACAGTCATACAGCGTTTTAACACAGACCTTTACTCTGAAGAGCACGGTGCAAACATGAGCCAATCAGGAGCGAGAAGTGTTAAGCCCCGCCCACCTATCTGAAAGGGAATAATGGGTGGAAAATCCGTTTTGTCAGTCAGAACGGAAAAACGAGAAAACGAGTTGAATTCTCGTTTTTTCGTTTTTGGGCAAAAACGAAAAAACGAGAAAACGACCTGTTTATTGGAATCTGATGATGTCAATTTAACAGGAAATCAAACTAACAAAAGGTACCTTGTCCCTTTTATTACCCATTTATTAGTAAGGCTTTTATTTTGGTAGGGAGTCCATTTGACCCGTGACGTCAGAGAGAGACAGATATGATATTATATGTCAAACGAAAGATTTATGGCCCCCAATAAACCCCTCCCCTTGCCATTTGTCCACCATATGTCCAGCGTATGTCCACTGCGCATTTGTGTCCCCCCCCCCCCCCTATGCCGCTTCTCCTTTTCAGGGTTGCATGTTGCCAATTCCAGCTGCTGCAGGCGAGGATGGGGTACACCTCAGACAGGTCATCAGTCTGACACATACAAACAACCACACACACCTAGGGGCGATTTAGGGTGACCAATTAACCTGACATGCATGTTTTTGGTCCGGGGGAGGAAACTGGAACACCTGGAGGGAACCCACACACACGTATGGAGAACATGCAAACTCCACACAGAAAGGCCACGAGTCACGGCCGGTACTTGAACCCAGGACTTTCTTGCTGTGAGGCAAGAGCGCTAACCACTGCGTCACCGTGTGGCCATGTTGAATCTTAGAGAAATATGTATAATATACATATCTTGTAAACAGCTTATTTTCAAACTTTTTAAAAATTCAATCTTTACTTGGTCGTGCAAATAATACAATATGCAATGACACACTTGCAAACAATGTTTAAAGTATTTGTTTTGAATTTCTTTGGACCCGTTGACAACCCAACAGTGGTCAAAACAACCCATGTGCTAAGTTTAAAAATCTATGTTGGGTCTGATGGACTCTAACCCAACACATGAGTTGCAATAAATAACTCCAAACGCATCATAATGGCCCAAATTGGGTTACCGATTTCATAACCCAGCGATTGGGTTAACAAAGTAACCCAAAATTTTTTAGTGTGTTTTTTTCTGGGGTTTACTAACTTAGATTTGAATGTCTACAATGTAATCAAGATGCAGAAACACAGCATGTAACACAATGCCATCATTTTGCAAAATTATGAAGCAAAGTAAGAATTTTACCTTTGTAGGTCAGCAGCATATCAAAATGTGAATATACGCATTTAAAAAAGTAAATTCTTCAGTCTTTACCTGGTCATTTCCATTGGAAGTGATGGCCTCTCTGGCTGTCTTTGTTCTCTACAAGTAGCCAAAAATATTTATTAATCATCAATATATCTGCAACAGACAAGTAAAATAATCCATATGTAAATGAAATGAAATAAACCTTGCATCTTCATTAGTTGCGGCACCACTAGCTGCACCAAGCTGTCTGTCAGGTGAACTGATGAGCTCCAATAACCTCCTGGCAGACTGCACAATATTGTCAGTTAGGCGATCCTGTAATAACAAATACAGCACACAAACAAAAATGAGGATATTACAAAGCAGCAGCAGCAGC
Organism: Salarias fasciatus; assembly: GCF_902148845.1. Classification (NCBI taxonomy): domain Eukaryota; kingdom Metazoa; phylum Chordata; class Actinopteri; order Blenniiformes; family Blenniidae; genus Salarias; species Salarias fasciatus. The sequence goes on from NC_043762.1 coordinate 24,853,330, forward strand.
ACAGAGATAAGGGTTTGCACAACCAAATGTTACAAAACTTAAACTTCATGCAACTTTTGAAATTGCTTCGGTTTTTTTGCTGTCAAGCTGAACAAGCTATTTAAATCTGATTTGGGTCAAGTGAAGCAGTTTGTAACTAACCAGCTGTTGAATATACTGTCAGTCAACTATTTGTTGTCAAATACTCAACTAAATAATGAGTGCATTACAAATGCTAATACAGTTAGCTAATTGCTAACACTTAATATCTCAACGTTTGTTTCAAAGTTGTGCCAGTTTACGCCGTCATTTAATTATTTGCTTTAATGTTTGGGTAAGATGGTGGAGAAAGTAACTTAATGGGTCAGGGGCCAAAAGTATAATCTGTTTTTCTGACCAAACCAACAAACGAAAAAGGAAAAAACAGCTCAATTTTCCTTTTTTCGTTTTCAGCCAAAAACGAAAAAACAGTTTTTTTCTTTCTCAGTTCAAAACCAAAAACAAAACCAACACAAGCAAATTAGGCCGAATTTTGTTTTTTGGATTTCAATTTTTCGTTTTTTCGTTTCAGGTCTAAAAACGAAAAAAACGGAAGAACGTGACCCCTGACGAGAGAGACAGATATGATATTATATGTCAAACGAAAGATTTATGGCCCCCAATAAACCCCTCCCCTTGCCATTTGTCCACCATATGTCCAGCGTATGTCCACTGCGCATTTGTCCCCCCCCCCCCCCCCCCCCCACTTCCTTCCGTCTGAGGTCTTTTGAAGTTTTTACGACGGGTTAGGTGTTGACACATCTGAAGGGATGAGTAGGAGCCAGACAGTCGGTTAGAGGGGGGTGAATTTATATTGTACCTGGAGATGGCGGAGAAACGTGTTATGAAGAGGTTATATTACAAGCCGAGTCATCATGGTAGTTTCGGCGGGGTAGAAAGAAAGAAAGTCAGGGTGGAAGATGTGAAAGACTTTTTATCATCTCAAGACTCCTATACTCTGCATAAACCGGCTAGGATACATTTTCCAAGGAACAGAGTTTTTGTTACAAGACCTCTCAAACAGTTTCAGGCAGACCTTTGCGATATGCGAGCGTTAACCGATGAAAATGATGGGTATAGTTATTTACTCACAGTCATCGATGTGTTTTCCAAATTAGCGTACGTGCGAGCTTTGAGAAAGAAGACCGCGGCTGAGGTGGTGTCTGCCTTTGAATCCGTCTTTCGCGAGAGCCAGACGCCTGGAAAACTACAGACTGATGCAGGAAGAGAATTTTTCAACAAAAGTTTCAAGATTCTGATGAGGAAACACAACATCATACATTTTGCCACAGCCAGTGATCTAAAAGCCTGCGTGGTTGAAAGATTTAACCGAACGCTAAAGACTAGAATTTCACTGCTAAGAACACTAGACAGTGCGTGGAAGTCCTACCAGACTTAGTAAAAAGCTATAACAACACTCACCACAGCAGTATAAAAATGCGCCCGGCTGATGTGACTAAGGGCCTTCAAGTGTTTCACAATCTGTACGGTACGCCTACACCACGAGACAAGAGAAAAAAAAAATAATAAAGACAGGATTTAAGGTCGGTGATGTTGTCAGAATATCCAAGTTGCGAGGGGTCTTCGATAAAAAAAAATACAAACAGAGTTTCACGGATGAAGTATTTACGGTGTCAGAATGCATTCTGCGTACTCCGCGTGTATAAGATTATGACGGCGAAGTGATCGAAGGTTCATTCTGTGAGACGGAGCTGCAGAAAGGGAAAAAAAAATAGACTCATTAACATTTAACTCATTAACATTTCTCAATCATACAATTTTCAAACAGTCTGTTAGATATTACATTTTACTACAAACAGATATGTCCGGGTGTCTGTAGCACTTTAGGTGGTTATATGACCTTTTTAAAGCTCTCCAGAGGTGAACCTAAAAATTATGATCTAAACAAGAAACTCAGGTTTCATCTTAACATGTAAAGCAAATAATCAAAAGTGTTACTATTTGTGACCTGAAGATAACCAAATCTGCTCCTAACTTGAAATTTTAAGTTACTGCTCTCAAAACTCTGAAACATGTCGTGTCCTTTGTGATAAGCATCGTGAAATTCTCTGATATTTCCCAGTTAACGTGATCACTGGAAAACCTTCACATCCACCCAAGTTCTAATATATAGATCTGAAAATACAACTCAAAAGGAGGTAAGGTTTTTAAAAAAGTGTATAAAATACAAGAAAAGGTATAAATGAATAGTAAAATCATTCAAAGACAGAGTCTCATTCTAAATATTCAAAATAAAGCCACACAAACTTAATCAGGAAGCGTAGACACGCGCTTGAATAAAAACAGAATAACTGGTTGATAATTTTCACAAACTCAAATTCAATTTTCGGTATAAGAGACAATAATGATGTTGTCGATGTACGCCAAACAAAACCGAGTCAGCAGGTCATGTCAGCTTTGAAAGCTGCTGTCTCACAGCTGCAGCGTCGACGGTTGGACTGTCTGAAAAAAACACAAACAACGTTAATCTTGTAAAGCGATATTGTTGGTCACAGAAGGTGAAACTAAACAAATCCTATGTATTCCTGTGTACAGCAGAATACAAATACACAACTGTGTACCATTTCACTCTGGCTGCTACTGATACTAAGATAGCATTAACATCTGGTACAACCGGAGTTAAATGATTGACGCTGAAATTTATTTATTTTTCCTGTGCAAATCTGTACTTCTTTGTTCCTGGTTTCAAAAATGGGGTTTATCGGTGTGTTGTTTGGAGACAGACATGACACTCTTCGGTTCAGCAATGATTGAACCACTGGCCTGATCCCCAGTTCTTTTTCCTTTGATAAGAGATACTGTTTAACTCAAACAGGATATTTCACATAGTTAATTCTTGCTTGATAAGGTTCCACAGCCTACATGATTTGCAGATACAGATTTTCTTCTCCTTTCTAACAAATCCACAGAAACATTACCAAAGAACAAAATATGACAAGCCCATGTAAGAGCAGCATTTATATCAGAACAAAGAAAGAACAAAATAAAGTGCTTAGTTTAAGAAACAAATACAACCATTTACATACCTTCTCCTGTAGCAATTTCTTTTCTGAACAGTCTCAACCAGCTGCACAAGAAACAGAATTTCAACTCAATATACATTTTCTCACTCTTTTTCTACTCTGACAGACAGTAATCACTCCGTACTGCAGTTTGCTCCGCTGTTTTAGGTGGCGTAAAGATTAGTTGTGCGTCAACTCTTGCCTGTATCTTGTTTATAGCACTCCCTACATATAACGTGACTCTGTTGCTCGTCTGATACTTTAAAACTGAACCATCTCTGAATTACTGAGCCACTGTTTTTTTGTTTTTTTTTTTTCTTTTACTGAATGGGGTTTTTATTGGGGGTGTTGTTTGGAGACACAATGACTCCCAGTTTCAGCAGTGATTCAACCACTGGTCTGACCCCATTTCTTTTTCCTCTGATCAGGGATACTGTTTTAACAAACAGGATATTCTGCATAGTTAATTGTTGCTTGATAAGGTTCCATACCCAGCATTCCTACATGATCTGCGTGCTGCGTCCATAATTTAGATGGAACAGACGCTCAAACTGACGGAGGTTGTAACAACACATCCAGCTGAATGAACTTCTGCTTTCATTGTATTTTGCAGGATTTTAATTAACAAAAATGCAAAGTGTCCTCGTCATACGACCAAACAATAACATTTTAGTTGCTATCTTCATCATCTGGTTGTCTATAGAGAAACTGGTAACAAATGTCAAGCATTTTAGTCCCAGTGATCATTTGCAACTGCACTTTGAAGTTTTTACGATGGGTTAGGTGTTGAGGAGATGAGTAGGAGCAAGACAGACGGATAGAGGGGGTGAATTTATATTGTACTGAGAAAAGCGTGCCATGAAGAAAGTTAGGGTGGGAGATGTGAAAGATTTTTTTATCAAGACACCTATACTCTGCATAAACCAACTAGGGTACGTTTTCCAAGGAACAGAGTTTTTGTTTCAAGACCTCTCAAACAATTTCAGGCAGACCTTTGCGATAGGAAGACGGGCTCACCTTTCCTCCTCTCCTCTCTTTCATCCTCTGGTTGTCTATGGAGAAACTGGTAACAAATGTCAAGCATTTTAGCTACTGTCCCAATGATCATTTGTAACTGCACCGATGAACGGTTCAATGTTTCAGTGCACATCTTTTAAAAATAACATCAGTCCCTCTGGAGAGAGACAAACAGTATTTGTGGACTTTCTACTCTGTCCGAGAATGGTTTATCTACTGGTCTGCTTGACAGGATGCTAATGTTCTGATTCCCTCTATTGTGAACAGTCAAGTCACCACATCAACATTTAGCAAAACAGAGGCTGCTTTCTGCCAAACAGTGAAATACTGTCCTACCGTCTGATGTATGTTTGGGATGTTTTACTGTTACTCCCTCTGGAGCACAAATTCTATATAATCTTAATTTTGATAGCATATCTTTTTCCTAAAAATGAAAACATTTCTAAATCACAAACACATGTTGAAATTTCCAGCCATCTCTCTCGACCGGTAACAGTTTTGACAGCGGTTCTCTTGGTGGGACACCAGAAATGCTGACAGTTTGAACAGTGTCATTACTTCATGGACAGTATATCTCCTGCTGACGAATACAAGAGAGAAATGCACCTACATTTCCGAGAAACTTTTTTGGTTTCCCTTTAATGTTTAAACAAGTCTTTGGTATTTTCTACCGGTGTATCTGAAACTTGTGCCTGAATAACCATCATTATTATTATTATTTGATCACCGTCAGCGTCCCAATACTGTCGGCCTCTTCATTGTGTAGAAGTTTTCTCCACAGAAAGGAAACTGCTCTCTGTTCTGGTGTAATGTTTGTCTTTGGTACTTGTTGAGTTTTGGCCTTGATTCAACACTTGTGGCACTCCGGTGGGTCTAGCTACTTTAGCTTCATCTCTTTTTTTTTTTCTTTTCCTTTGCTCACAGTCTCTGATCATTAAGGTTTCTTCCCCCTTGCCAGTGATTGATCATTAGTATTATTATAATAACGTCAGCCCCTAAATCGTCGTTGATTTGGTCTCATCCTGTCTCGTCCTCATCCTCTGAAGCCTGGTTGTGTTGATACAAACGGTCTATACTCTCCCAGAGTTGTGTACAGCATGAATCTTGGCTTTTTCTTTTTTTTTTTTTTTTTTGGATTTGCAAACAATCCAGTTGCATCTAATTCTCTATTCCTTTTCCGTAATCCCACAGGACTCATTGAAAACACGTCTGGGGTTGCTAATTCTTTAAAGTATCAGCATCCTGTGTTCCCAGTCCAATAATGATCATTGACACAAAGAAAGGTTCAGCTTTATGCGACACTTTTAATTTTACCATTTCTTTCCAGCATTTAAGAAATCTTTCTGCATATTCAGACACCTGTTCATCAGTCCGTTTCTTACAGTGAAGTACCCGTGTTATCACATCTGCTAAAGTGAGAAGCTTTTCCATAACTTTGTCATGTATCGTTCACCATAAAGTCCACTCATTTGAGAACAGGAATTCCAGAGTAGTTTTTCAGCATGATCTATTTGCACAGGGGGGGTTACTGACTCCATCGTAAGAATAAAGATGGCTTCACTAAGGAGCAGGAAAATGGCTGTAGTACAGGCCTGCAAGAATGCCCCGGAATACAACTGGCCCCCAAAAAACAGCAAAACGGGTCGATACTCAGATGCTTTAAAGAACATTCTGTGAGAAGACACGGAACGAGGGAATCTAATCTAACTTATCTCTTTCATCCGTTTGTCAACTTCTCTGATTGACCTGACCAGACTAAATACACATTGGGAAAAAAACTCTGTGGAAAACCACAAAAGCGTCAACTGACGCAAACAAATGGCTTTAGCACCTCTACATGGTGAGGCTGTAAGGCCTTATTTGTACTCACTTCCAGAATCAGCACCTGTAGCGAGCTTCAAACACTCACAGCCAGACCGAGCGTCTCTACAGGCCTGATGTGCTTCTCACCTCCAGAGAATCATCGTCAGCGTCCAAGTTCCTTCAACTTTCTTAAATCAGACACAAAATACGCGTCTCTCTGCTTTTCTTCACCTAGACAGGACGCCACACTGTCAAATGACTTCCTCAGATCAGAACACACACACACACACACACACACACACACACACACACACACACACACCCTCCCCCATGCTGACTCAGTGGAGGTGGGGGAAAGGAGGAAAAAATAAAAACGCTGAAGTCCTGTGGGCCCTCCTCTCGCCCTCCCTATAGAAGGGGCTCCCTATAGAAGGGGCTCTATTTAAACGCGTCGTTAAATACATCAAGCCCTTGTTGGATCACTCCAATTAAAAAATACAGAGTTCGGAAGAAAAAAAATGGCTCAGGAAAGAATTCACATACCGATCATCCGGGACACACCAATCATGGTGTACGAAGAGACGCCGATCATCCCGAATGCGCCCAAGAAGCATGTGATGCACCTGCTTCGGACCCAGCTCCGTCCATTGGAATCGTTGAAGGAAGAATGGCCGCTGAAACCGTACGGACGGCGCGGTGCATGGGGCTACATGTTCAAATATACGACGGGGGAGCTTTGCCTCTATCAGCGAGGTGAGGGTGAAAAGCAGGGAGCTGTACCTTCTATAGCGATGCTGAACTCCAACGACTGGGGTGTACTGTATCACATGATTGTTCGACATTTTCGGGCAAACCCTGATGAAGGTGGCGCGAGGCCCGTCGATCCAACGCTGACACCAGGTCGACCTCTGAAGCGTGAGTCCGTGGAGGGTGATGCACAAACGGGGTCTCCTTCTTGGAAAAAAAAAGTGCTTTACAGCATTGCGTGGCAGTCCAGAGCGGGTGTTTCAGGCACTATGTGCTTTCGCGCCTGCATTTGTTGCTACGAAGGGAAAAAAGGCTCAGAGGAGTTTTTTTTGGAGACCTTTAACACCAGCTGCGGCGTATTCCATACACTGCTAAATGTCCCGCTGGTCGCATGGAAGGAAAGGTTTGGAGGACCGGACGATAAAATCGGCTCACTTTTTCGCAGCTGCTGCTACTGGAAAGATCTTCTAGCGGTTAAAAAAAACCTGTTTCCTTCGGCCTCCATTCAATCCTCCAGCTTTTAGTCCACCACGTCCACGATCCTACCAGTTTTTCTGCTTAACCCCGCCCCACGGACCTTCCTGCCACCCGTACACATTATAAAGACTGCGATCGATCATTCCACATCAAGAAGATATGGAGAACGTCAGGAGTATCCGTAGAACCAGCTCTCGCATCCTCATCGATCCGCTGTGGAGCAGAACTCCGTTGGTGGAGTACCCGATCAACATGTTTGCGGATGAATCGTCGAATTTGATGTCACCCGCCTCCCCGGACCCTGACTCTCAGCCTGGTCCCTCTCGATCGCTGTACACCATTCCCGAGACCTGCGACCCGGATCCAGGGTCCCTGGGAGATGATGAGGATCGAAGCAGGGAGGTGAGCGCTGACGACGGAGACCTTCAAGTGGATGAATCCCAAATCCCCGACTCTGAGGATTTTGTGGAGCCAGAACCAGCATCTTCGCCTCCTGACACTCCAGAGGTTGAGGAATCCGAGGATGAGCTGGACGGGTGGATGCCCTCGGCCATCATCAAAACCGTCAAAACAGCGGTCATCCATCTGCTGGACATTGTGACTCACAAGTACCGGGAAGAGCTTTGCTACGGATGTCAGATCAGACATCCGAATGAGAAACAGCATCCTTGTTTACAGCAGGTGGACGAATATTTCTATCAAACCCACTTTTGCCGTCTGATGGAAAAACTGTGTACCGACCGTTTCATTCCTGCTATTCAATGTTTGTTATTCATGCGCAACATTAAAATCGACGATGTGCGAGTCAAAACTGTGGCAGAGACTTTGCTGAGAGAGATGAGGTCCAAAGAAAAGTTTGTGGAAACTTTTGCAGATGTGTACGACAATCTGATCGGGCTGGATGTTGTGAAAATTGGTGAGCTTGGAATTGTGAAAGAATGCTGGAATGAGAACTGAGGCAGGCCTGGAGCTGTCCTGATGTGTTCAGTGTTGTTTTTCCATCTAATCTTATTTTTAGTTTTGCATGTCATCATTTCTTTGTAGCTGGGCATACTATTCTTAATTTTAAAGAAACTTTAAGTTGTGTGTTCTTGTACCTTTTCAGTTTCATGTCTGTCATGAGACAGGTTAGTTTTACCCTACTGATGATGTGTTGTTGCAATAGTAATCCTTCTTCACTACTGCTTGGTTGAAAAAATTGCTTTGTGCGTGTGTGTTTTTTTAAATAAAACAACAAAAAAAAAGAATCTGGTTTTTTTAAATAAAACAACAAAAAAAAGAATCTGGTTTTCTTTCAGTGTTTCTGAAAAAACATGACTGACAAAACGGTGGTTGAAAAAAGCATTCTACCCCCCTTCATCGACCTGACCTCATCTGCCGAACCATTTACGACCCAACCGTAAGTGTGTGTGTGTGTGTGTGTGTGTGTGTGTGTGTATTCTGATCTGAGGAAGTCATTTGACAGTGTGGCGTCCTGTCTAGGTGAAGAAAAGCAGAGAGACGCGTATTTTGTGTCTGATTTAAGAAAGTTGAAGGAACTTGGACGCTGACGATGATTCTCTGGAGGTGAGAAGCACATCAGGCCTGTAGAGACGCTCGGTCTGGCTGTGAGTGTTTGAAGCTCGCTACAGGTGCTGATTCTGGAAGTGAGTACAAATAAGGCCTTACAGCCTCACCATGCAGAGGTGCTAAAGCCATTTGTTTGCGTCAGTTGACGCTTTTGTGGTTTTCCACAGAGTTTTTTTCCCAATGTGTATTTAGTATGGTCAGGTCAATCAGAGAAGTTGACAAACGGATGAAAGAGATAAGTTAGATTAGATTCCCTCGTTCCGTGTCTTCTCACAGAATGTTCTTTAAAGCATCTGAGTATCGACCCGTTTTGCTGTTTTTTGGGGGCCAGTTGTATTCCGGGGCATTCTTGCAGGCCTGTACTACAGCCATTTTCCTGCTCCTTAGTGAAGCCATCTTTATTCTTACGATGGAGTCAGTAACCCCCCCTGTGCAAATAGATCATGCTGAAAAACTACTCTGGAATTCCTGTTCTCAAATGAGTGGACTTTATGGTGAACGATACATGACAAAGTTATGGAAAAGCTTCTCACTTTAGCAGATGTGATAACACGGGTACTTCACTGTAAGAAACGGACTGATGAACAGGTGTCTGAATATGCAGAAAGATTTCTTAAATGCTGGAAAGAAATGGTAAAATTAAAAGTGTCGCATAAAGCTGAACCTTTCTTTGTGTCAATGATCATTATTGGACTGGGAACACAGGATGCTGATACTTTAAAGAATTAGCAACCCCAGACGTGTTTTCAATGAGTCCTGTGGGATTACGGAAAAGGAATAGAGAATTAGATGCAACTGGATTGTTTGCAAATCCAAAAAAAAAAAAAAAAAAGAAAAAGCCAAGATTCATGCTGTACACAACTCTGGGAGAGTATAGACCGTTTGTATCAACACAACCAGGCTTCAGAGGATGAGGACGAGACAGGATGAGACCAAATCAACGACGATTTAGGGGCTGACGTTATTATAATAATACTAATGATCAATCACTGGCAAGGGGGAAGAAACCTTAATGATCAGAGACTGTGAGCAAAGGAAAAGAAAAAAAAAAAGAGATGAAGCTAAAGTAGCTAGACCCACCGGAGTGCCACAAGTGTTGAATCAAGGCCAAAACTCAACAAGTACCAAAGACAAACATTACACCAGAACAGAGAGCAGTTTCCTTTCTGTGGAGAAAAACTTCTACACAATGAAGAGGCCGACAGTATTGGGACGCTGACGGTGATCAAATAATAATAATAATGATGGTTATTCAGGCACAAGTTTCAGATACACCGGTAGAAAATACCAAAGACTTGTTTAAACATTAAAGGGAAACCAAAAAAGTTTCTCGGAAATGTAGGTGCATTTCTCTCTTGTATTCGTCAGCAGGAGATATACTGTCCATGAAGTAATGACACTGTTCAAACTGTCAGCATTTCTGGTGTCCCACCAAGAGAACCGCTGTCAAAACTGTTACCGGTCGAGAGAGATGGCTGGAAATTTCAACATGTGTTTGTGATTTAGAAATGTTTTCATTTTTAGGAAAAAGATATGCTATCAAAATTAAGATTATATAGAATTTGTGCTCCAGAGGGAGTAACAGTAAAACATCCCAAACATACATCAGACGGTAGGACAGTATTTCACTGTTTGGCAGAAAGCAGCCTCTGTTTTGCTAAATGTTGATGTGGTGACTTGACTGTTCACAATAGAGGGAATCAGAACATTAGCATCCTGTCAAGCAGACCAGTAGATAAACCATTCTCGGACAGAGTAGAAAGTCCACAAATACTGTTTGTCTCTCTCCAGAGGGACTGATGTTATTTTTAAAAGATGTGCACTGAAACATTGAACCGTTCATCGGTGCAGTTACAAATGATCATTGGGACAGTAGCTAAAATGCTTGACATTTGTTACCAGTTTCTTCATAGACAACCAGAGGATGAAAGAGAGGAGAGGAGGAAAGGTGAGCCCGTCTTCCTATCGCAAAGGTCTGCCTGAAATTGTTTGAGAGGTCTTGAAACAAAAACTCTGTTCCTTGGAAAACGTACCCTAGTTGGTTTATGCAGAGTATAGGTGTCTTGATAAAAAAATCTTTCACATCTCCCACCCTAACTTTCTTCATGGCACGCTTTTCTCAGTACAATATAAATTCACCCCCTCTATCCGTCTGTCTTGCTCCTACTCATCTCCTCAACACCTAACCCATCGTAAAAACTTCAAAGTGCAGTTGCAAATGATCACTGGGACTAAAATGCTTGACATTTGTTACCAGTTTCTCTATAGACAACCAGATGATGAAGATAGCAACTAAAATGTTATTGTTTGGTCGTATGACGAGGACACTTTGCATTTTTGTTAATTAAAATCCTGCAAAATACAATGAAAGCAGAAGTTCATTCAGCTGGATGTGTTGTTACAACCTCCGTCAGTTTGAGCGTCTGTTCCATCTAAATTATGGACGCAGCACGCAGATCATGTAGGAATGCTGGGTATGGAACCTTATCAAGCAACAATTAACTATGCAGAATATCCTGTTTGTTAAAACAGTATCCCTGATCAGAGGAAAAAGAAATGGGGTCAGACCAGTGGTTGAATCACTGCTGAAACTGGGAGTCATTGTGTGTCTCCAAACAACACCCCCAATAAAAACCCCATTCAGTAAAAGAAAAAAAAAAAACAAAAAAACAGTGGCTCAGTAATTCAGAGATGGTTCAGTTTTAAAGTATCAGACGAGCAACAGAGTCACGTTATATGTAGGGAGTGCTATAAACAAGATACAGGCAAGAGTTGACGCACAACTAATCTTTACGCCACCTAAAACAGCGGAGCAAACTGCAGTACGGAGTGATTACTGTCTGTCAGAGTAGAAAAAGAGTGAGAAAATGTATATTGAGTTGAAATTCTGTTTCTTGTGCAGCTGGTTGAGACTGTTCAGAAAAGAAATTGCTACAGGAGAAGGTATGTAAATGGTTGTATTTGTTTCTTAAACTAAGCACTTTATTTTGTTCTTTCTTTGTTCTGATATAAATGCTGCTCTTACATGGGCTTGTCATATTTTGTTCTTTGGTAATGTTTCTGTGGATTTGTTAGAAAGGAGAAGAAAATCTGTATCTGCAAATCATGTAGGCTGTGGAACCTTATCAAGCAAGAATTAACTATGTGAAATATCCTGTTTGAGTTAAACAGTATCTCTTATCAAAGGAAAAAGAACTGGGGATCAGGCCAGTGGTTCAATCATTGCTGAACCGAAGAGTGTCATGTCTGTCTCCAAACAACACACCGATAAACCCCATTTTTGAAACCAGGAACAAAGAAGTACAGATTTGCACAGGAAAAATAAATAAATTTCAGCGTCAATCATTTAACTCCGGTTGTACCAGATGTTAATGCTATCTTAGTATCAGTAGCAGCCAGAGTGAAATGGTACACAGTTGTGTATTTGTATTCTGCTGTACACAGGAATACATAGGATTTGTTTAGTTTCACCTTCTGTGACCAACAATATCGCTTTACAAGATTAACGTTGTTTGTGTTTTTTTCAGACAGTCCAACCGTCGACGCTGCAGCTGTGAGACAGCAGCTTTCAAAGCTGACATGACCTGCTGACTCGGTTTTGTTTGGCGTACATCGACAACATCATTATTGTCTCTTATACCGAAAATTGAATTTGAGTTTGTGAAAATTATCAACCAGTTATTCTGTTTTTATTCAAGCGCGTGTCTACGCTTCCTGATTAAGTTTGTGTGGCTTTATTTTGAATATTTAGAATGAGACTCTGTCTTTGAATGATTTTACTATTCATTTATACCTTTTCTTGTATTTTATACACTTTTTTAAAAACCTTACCTCCTTTTGAGTTGTATTTTCAGATCTATATATTAGAACTTGGGTGGATGTGAAGGTTTTCCAGTGATCACGTTAACTGGGAAATATCAGAGAATTTCACGATGCTTATCACAAAGGACACGACATGTTTCAGAGTTTTGAGAGCAGTAACTTAAAATTTCAAGTTAGGAGCAGATTTGGTTATCTTCAGGTCACAAATAGTAACACTTTTGATTATTTGCTTTACATGTTAAGATGAAACCTGAGTTTCTTGTTTAGATCATAATTTTTAGGTTCACCTCTGGAGAGCTTTAAAAAGGTCATATAACCACCTAAAGTGCTACAGACACCCGGACATATCTGTTTGTAGTAAAATGTAATATCTAACAGACTGTTTGAAAATTGTATGATTGAGAAATGTTAATGAGTTAAATGTTAATGAGTCTATTTTTTTTTCCCTTTCTGCAGCTCCGTCTCACAGAATGAACCTTCGATCACTTCGCCGTCATAATCTTATACACGCGGAGTACGCAGAATGCATTCTGACACCGTAAATACTTCATCCGTGAAACTCTGTTTGTATTTTTTTTTATCGAAGACCCCTCGCAACTTGGATATTCTGACAACATCACCGACCTTAAATCCTGTCTTTATTATTTTTTTTTCTCTTGTCTCGTGGTGTAGGCGTACCGTACAGATTGTGAAACACTTGAAGGCCCTTAGTCACATCAGCCGGGCGCATTTTTATACTGCTGTGGTGAGTGTTGTTATAGCTTTTTACTAAGTCTGGTAGGACTTCCACGCACCGTCTAGTGTTCTTAGCAGTGAAATTCTAGTCTTTAGCGTTCGGTTAAATCTTTCAACCACGCAGGCTTTTAGATCACTGGCTGTGGCAAAATGTATGATGTTGTGTTTCCTCATCAGAATCTTGAAACTTTTGTTGAAAAATTCTCTTCCTGCATCAGTCTGTAGTTTTCCAGGCGTCTGGCTCTCGCGAAAGACGGATTCAAAGGCAGACACCACCTCAGCCGCGGTCTTCTTTCTCAAAGCTCGCACGTACGCTAATTTGGAAAACACATCGATGACCGTGAGTAAATAACTATACCCATCATTTTCATCGGTTAACGCTCGCATATCGCAAAGGTCTGCCTGAAACTGTTTGAGAGGTCTTGTAACAAAAACTCTGTTCCTTGGAAAATGTATCCTAGCCGGTTTATGCAGAGTATAGGAGTCTTGAGATGATAAAAAGTCTTTCACATCTTCCACCCTGACTTTCTTTCTTTCTACCCCGCCGAAACTACCATGATGACTCGGCTTGTAATATAACCTCTTCATAACACGTTTCTCCGCCATCTCCAGGTACAATATAAATTCACCCCCCTCTAACCGACTGTCTGGCTCCTACTCATCCCTTCAGATGTGTCAACACCTAACCCGTCGTAAAAACTTCAAAAGACCTCAGACGGAAGGAAGTGGGGGGGGGGGGGGGGGGGGGGGACAAATGCGCAGTGGACATACGCTGGACATATGGTGGACAAATGGCAAGGGGAGGGGTTTATTGGGGGCCATAAATCTTTCGTTTGACATATAATATCATATCTGTCTCTCTCGTCAGGGGTCACGTTCTTCCGTTTTTTCGTTTTTAGACCTGAAACGAAAAAACGAAAAATTGAAATCCAAAAAACAAAATTCGGCCTAATTTGCTTGTGTTGGTTTTGTTTTTGGTTTTGAACTGAGAAAGAAAAAAACTGTTTTTTTCGTTTTTGGCTGAAAACGAAAAAAGGAAAATTGAGCTGTTTTTTCCTTTTTCGTTTGTTGGTTTGGTCAGAAAAACAGATTATACTTTTGGCCCCTGACCCATTAAGTTACTTTCTCCACCATCTTACCCAAACATTAAAGCAAATAATTAAATGACGGCGTAAACTGGCACAACTTTGAAACAAACGTTGAGATATTAAGTGTTAGCAATTAGCTAACTGTATTAGCATTTGTAATGCACTCATTATTTAGTTGAGTATTTGACAACAAATAGTTGACTGACAGTATATTCAACAGCTGGTTAGTTACAAACTGCTTCACTTGACCCAAATCAGATTTAAATAGCTTGTTCAGCTTGACAGCAAAAAAACCGAAGCAATTTCAAAAGTTGCATGAAGTTTAAGTTTTGTAACATTTGGTTGTGCAAACCCTTATCTCTGTGCTGCTGCTGCTGCTTTGTAATATCCTCATTTTTGTTTGTGTGCTGTATTTGTTATTACAGGATCGCCTAACTGACAATATTGTGCAGTCTGCCAGGAGGTTATTGGAGCTCATCAGTTCACCTGACAGACAGCTTGGTGCAGCTAGTGGTGCCGCAACTAATGAAGATGCAAGGTTTATTTCATTTCATTTACATATGGATTATTTTACTTGTCTGTTGCAGATATATTGATGATTAATAAATATTTTTGGCTACTTGTAGAGAACAAAGACAGCCAGAGAGGCCATCACTTCCAATGGAAATGACCAGGTAAAGACTGAAGAATTTACTTTTTTAAATGCGTATATTCACATTTTGATATGCTGCTGACCTACAAAGGTAAAATTCTTACTTTGCTTCATAATTTTGCAAAATGATGGCATTGTGTTACATGCTGTGTTTCTGCATCTTGATTACATTGTAGACATTCAAATCTAAGTTAGTAAACCCCAGAAAAAAACACACTAAAAAATTTTGGGTTACTTTGTTAACCCAATCGCTGGGTTATGAAATCGGTAACCCAATTTGGGCCATTATGATGCGTTTGGAGTTATTTATTGCAACTCATGTGTTGGGTTAGAGTCCATCAGACCCAACATAGATTTTTAAACTTAGCACATGGGTTGTTTTGACCACTGTTGGGTTGTCAACGGGTCCAAAGAAATTCAAAACAAATACTTTAAACATTGTTTGCAAGTGTGTCATTGCATATTGTATTATTTGCACGACCAAGTAAAGATTGAATTTTTAAAAAGTTTGAAAATAAGCTGTTTACAAGATATGTATATTATACATATTTCTCTAAGATTCAACATGGCCACACGGTGACGCAGTGGTTAGCGCTCTTGCCTCACAGCAAGAAAGTCCTGGGTTCAAGTACCGGCCGTGACTCGTGGCCTTTCTGTGTGGAGTTTGCATGTTCTCCATACGTGTGTGTGGGTTCCCTCCAGGTGTTCCAGTTTCCTCCCCCGGACCAAAAACATGCATGTCAGGTTAATTGGTCACCCTAAATCGCCCCTAGGTGTGTGTGGTTGTTTGTATGTGTCAGACTGATGACCTGTCTGAGGTGTACCCCATCCTCGCCTGCAGCAGCTGGAATTGGCAACATGCAACCCTGAAAAGGAGAAGCGGCATAGAAAATGGATGGATGAATCAACACTTTTTGGAAGATTGTGTAGTTGAATTAACACAGAATTATAGTTAATTTTACCCAGAATTTGGGAACATTCAACCAGTATATATGGTAAAATTGACCCAGGGCTGAAATTAATTTGATGCAACATTTGGGTTAAATATGAGAACAATATTCAACCCAATCATATGGTAGAATCGACCCGGGGCTGAAATTTATTTGACCCAATGATTGGATTAAATTTGTGAACCCATCTGTTGGGTTAAAAAGACCAACCCATTTTGTTGGGTAAAAATAACTACTGTTGGGCTGGTCCAATATTGATTAACTGTTGGGTTAAAAAATAAACCAATTTTGGGTTGTTTTTTACCATTCATTTTTTAGGGTGAAGTATCTGATGCTTTGTGATTTTAAACATAAGGCCTAACAGAACAGGAGCAAATAGTCCATATGCGTGCAGGTTTGGGCCGTAGGACTGCTCATCTTGATGAAGGCACAACACATGAAGAGGTAATAACAAGAAATATATATCTATATTTTTTTAGCCTAGCTATATTGTAAAGGTGTGTTAGTTTGTCATACAGCGTACAGAATCCCATTCCTGACTTAAATGATTAGTTTTCACTCTATTCTGGAGAGGTTTACACTTGCATTCATTTTTTTTGCTTCCAGTTATGTGATGCCTTCAAAATCCTTTTCCCAAAATTGGGGGCCGTTACTGGAGGATGGCTGCTCTACAAATCTGCAGGTAGGGGACACAGGTCGGCAATTGCTTGGTCATTGAAAGTACAGACACAGCTTTACACTATTGCAATGAACAGCACTCTCGTTGTATTTACAATAATCAGACAGATGGTACCTAAATAAATCTTCAGAAGAACTCTTCAAACTCATCTCTGAACATTTATTAATAAGCCAGTTCATTTTAAGAAACTTTTTGAATGCTTACAGGATCATGCCTGCATCTGAAACTGCAAAAAAATGTTTTTCATGTTTTTAATTTTTATAAGTGAAGTAAAAAACAACATTGACTCGTTTTGTTTTGTATGATTTCTTCAGTCTGGTCTGTTGTTAGACATAAAATATAGTTTCTTTGACATAACTTCTCAATGTAATCTACATTAGCAAAGTCTTTAAAAGTCTAATTCTCCTGCTCCCTTCCTATAGGTGGATGGGGAAGCCGGAAACTATCTCTTGTGGCTCCTGATGTCTCTGGCTATACAGGCATGATGTCGAAGTCTGTAAGTCGTGGGGGTAAAACTCTGTACATAGCCCCAATTCAAGAAGAACTCAGCACAGATCCCCTGCCACTTACTGATGAAACATTCAACAGTATGCCAAAAGCAACATGTCAGAAGTGTGGAGCTGCAGTTCCTCTTCCACTCCTGACAGAACACATCAAGTCTTGTGATGTAAAATATGTTGACAGTGATGACAATCCAACTACCACTACTGTGGACAACAATGAGTCTGAAGATAGAAAATGTAAGCATTTTTCTTTTAAAATTTTTTTGAACATATTGTGCAGTATTATAGACAACATAATCTGTTTTTTCTTTAAATTAGTACTATTTTTGCTTGTAACTTTGCAACATTTGTCAACAGATATGCAGGAATGTCCTGTCTGCACTGAGATCTTCCCTACTGACTTCATTGAGGTGCACGCTGCTTCATGTGTGGAAAGGTGTTCATTTACTTTCTCTTGTCAGTATTTTTACTCTTACCAGCAATTCACAAATACAACATCTGTTAAACACGAATATTTTTATGGGAGTAGGGCAGGAGAAGAGGTGACCCAAGAAAGCAGTGCAATTGAAGAAGACCAAACAGCAATGCCTGGGCCATCCGGAGCTCACGCTACTGTTACAGAAGGTACATTAATG
Organism: Salarias fasciatus; assembly: GCF_902148845.1. Classification (NCBI taxonomy): domain Eukaryota; kingdom Metazoa; phylum Chordata; class Actinopteri; order Blenniiformes; family Blenniidae; genus Salarias; species Salarias fasciatus. Next base: position 24,871,048 of record NC_043762.1, read on the forward strand.
AAAGAGAACTGTTTCTTCAAAACAAAATTAGAATTTATTAATCTTTAGCCAATGTCGATGCAAATAATTACTGTATTGGCCTGAATATAAGACGATATATTTTTCCAGAAATGGTATTCTCAAAAATGGGGTCGTACTATAATCGAGGACGAGATGGAGCCAAAGTACCGGTGACCTGTACTGCCTCTGCTTGCATGCAGTGGCTCCGCCCCCCGTTAGGGGGAGGTAGTGAGCTGGACAGAGTGTAAGCCTACAGTGTGTGAGAAAAAGACTGAGCAGTGTGGCCGGTGTTTGTTTTGCTAAGGTTCATTTCAGACAGCGCATCGAAAATATCTGCCTGTAAGTACTCGAATATACTTAGTTGATGTTCAGAATAGAGGTGAAACTGATACTTGTGAGTTTGTCAGTTTGTTTTGACGTTTCAACGCAGATGCTAATTCTGTTAGCATGTCGATGGCGTTTCCATCAATAGTTAGCATTGAGCTAGCGGCTGTGATTTTAAAGTCCGAGTTAACCAAAATCAGCCATTTTCTTCTAAACACCTTAAATAAGTCATAAATGTGTTTCTTTACAACATATACGAGGGGGGACCCAAAACTTTGCGGACTGATTCTATTAATAAAAAAATACAATGAATTTCCGACTTTGGCCGCTAGATGTCGCTACAGGATAGCCTCATGCATAACTGTGCCAGGTTTGGTCTTCCCCCGTGAAGCGGTCAGCTGACAGTCATTGTTTATGTTGACAGAGTGACACCCCGCTCTTCAATTTTTCAAGATGGCGGATATCCACTGATTTGCGCTCTGTCAAAACATTTTGTTTTTTATTGGGAAAACAGCGGCAGAAACACTCACCATGTTGCAGACATTCTTTAAGAAGGATTCTTAGGGTGTCTGAGTGGTTTGGGCCCTTCAAGAGTAATCAGATTACATCACGAAGACCAGGCACGCAGAGGACAACAATCCACTTCCAGAACAGAGGAAAACGTCACAAAAACTGAAGAAGACGTCCTGGTAGATCCACGCAGGACTTTTGATGACATTGCAGATCTGATGGGAGTATTGTAGAGATCCAGACAGATAATCCTCAGGCGGTTATTAGAAGCAGTGAGATGAAGGCACCCGGAAATGGCCGCATCATAGCAGACAGCAGACCACAGGACGCCCCGTTACGCACAGAAATAGCACCAAATGTTGTGCGTAAAGCATATTTTTGGACTAAAACCGTGACCAGCCAGCCTCCCCACCGCCGTATTCCCCTGATCTGGCCCCAGGCGACTGCTTTTTGTTGTCAAAGATGAAACTGGAGCGGCAGCGGAAAGGTAAGACAGGCATACAGGCGGGGGAGGGAAAACCGAAGTTCTATCTTTCCGGCACAGTTACGCACGGTCATGGCAACTCTTCTGATCAGTGAAAATCTCGGGTGCAGCGTTGTATTCAAGTCAAAGGAGAGTATTTTGAAGGTGACAGTTTCAAATAATTGCGAAGATTAAAAAATAAAAAGTTATAACTACAGTCCGGGAACTTTTGGGTCCACCCTCGTAAAAGCCATTCCTCCATTTATGATTTAATTTTGGAGGTGGACTTCACAGACTTTTTTCACCGCTTCTGTGTTCAGGATTTAATGGGCGGGTCAGAAATGAGGGCCGCGTTACGTAACGCAGCCCTCATTGGCATAAACCCGCCCCCCCTTATGCTGAGCGATATGAAAACATTTAGCATATTAGCATCGGCGGTTTTCCTGCTAGCTTTCAAGTCTCGGATAGCATCTCGTACGACAGTTTGCAGCTAGCTAACCAGTCAACCAGTCAGCTAACCAGGCATGTCACCTCCACGTCGCTAGTGCATCTTCCCTGCGTGCCACAGTGTGCAGGGTAACGATGTCGTTAGCTACATAAACCCACACAGCCTGCCTCGCGGGTTGCCCCCGTCCCCAGGGGGCGTCTGCTCACCCCGGGCCCGCCACCGCGCTGCGAGGCGCGGCCGGGTCCGGGAGGCCTTCTCCCAGGGGGTCGCGGGGGTTCCTCCGCGGGGTGGTGTCTGACGCTGCCGCGAAAGGCGGGTCGGTTTCGGAGGGGGTTGGGTTGGCGGTGGCGACTCTGGACACGCGCCGGGCCCTTCCCGCGGATCTCCCCAGCCGCGGACCCACGGCTCCCCCGTCCGGAGCCGCGGGTCGACTCGGCTGGCGCCTAGCAGCTGGCTTAGAACTGGTGCAGACCGGGGGAATCACACTGTTTAATTAAAACAAATAAATGACCATTCTTATGGAGACTGTGAGGAACGAGGCTGAGCACTCTCAGCATCCGACTCAGAGTCAGTTTTGGCTCTGATGGCTCAAACTGGTAGTATACAGGGCTGGGTCCGTCTCACGAGGCTGTTAGAGCGCTAGATTGTTAGCGTACAGCCTCCTGAGAGGGACCCAGCTGGAGGCAGCTCCCCTCCCGCTGTGGGCGTGGCTCCAGCGCTTCTAGCTAACACGCCCCCAGCGTTTCACAGCAGAGAGAAGTGCTTGTTTTTACATGATTTTGAGACCTTATTTTATATACTTGGCAATTTTTTTAATCATTCAAATTTGGCTCAGTGGTTAATGACACATGTTTATGCAGTGTGACAAACTCATAACACAAATTTATTTCTGCTTAACTCGGACTACGGGCTTGTTTTGTTTTTAGACAGTGATGTATGTTGTGATACATCTTGTGTATTTGTTCACTTATATGTATATCTGGTTTGTTTCAGTTTTACAGCCTTAAGGAGAAAGTAATAAAAGCTCAGAGCAGCTGAAATCTCCTGCTTTCTTTCTGAAGAACTGTTCTCTACATGCAGAACTGAATCCAACATTCAAGGAGGGCTGAATTGTTAAAGGTGCCTTAAGGAGTTTGCACGTTTTATGTGAAACAGTGCCCCCTGCAGGCCTTGGGCGTAACGCAGCTTAGTGAAAAACTCGTCCCTGTGGCTTGCGTGCACGGAAGAGGGGAACTCCGTCTTCGCTCGTTTAGAAGCGCTCAAGTAAGATTTAAGTTTCTTTTACCTGGTGGAGTCTGTGTGGAGCTGTGGCAGTGCTAGAAGCCAGTCTTTTCTTACTTTCTGGAAGATCCTGCTCAGTTGTTGCTCACTAAGCATCTGGCGGAGTAATGGCGGACATAATGAAACCTAACTAGTCGGAGCGCGCATTACGTCATTCCTTTCAAATTCTCCCCCAAAAAATGCTGGTGCCGGACCGGCACTGCAACTTGTACACATCATTTAAAATGTGTAACATATTTATGGTGGAAAATATGTATTTTTAAGTTTGTAAAACTCCTTAATGCACCTTTAATGTTCATGAAGTTGAATAGAATTTGAATTTGATGGTTATTAAGCTATTTACATCATGAATGCAGTTATTGAACCTTTGAGGTACTTAATTGTTGCTTATTGTTGCTTATTTTGAGAAAGAGAATATATTTTTTATTTAATACTGCAGTAATATTTTTATCTTAATCACATGAAATGTTATCTCTGTTGTGAGTTTTAGAGTTTAAATAATTGTACAATAAAAAGTAGTTTTATGAGTAACCTTATTGTCTTCAACATATTTTTATTTTCACAATAAAAAAAAAATCATATTTTAAAAACGGGTCGTCTTATAATCAGAGTCGTCTTATATTCGGGCCAATACGGTACTTCATTACATTGCTGAAATATTATGGCTTTGACCAGGAATACTGTTATTTTCTCTAAAGTAATGGCGATGTGTTTCGTACTTTGTCAACAATTTGCTATGGATGATTGAGTTGTTTTGTTCATGCTTGAATGAGGCTTGAAGACTTTAAGTTTTGATTAGAATCTACATGTGATTTTTGTTGTTGTGCTGCACTCACCCAGGGTGGTTAGCTGTCAGTGACCCCTCCACGGCCATATCTCAGTGTGCCAATAGTTTTCTCCGCATTCATGAGACGGAGAGCCCCTTACTCCTCAGCATGGACATCAGAAAAAGCCTTGGCGAACAGGACATGGCCCTAATCTCCTTCTACAAGCGACCTAATGTGGAATGGCCACGGCCGCTGAATTGCATTCTTGAAGGTAGCTGCAACTGCAAGTTGTCCAAAAACATTTAATCTATTTCTTTTGTCTTGATCTTGACAGATGTTAAATTGTGTTACAGGAGATACTGCTATTGGACAGGGCGTAACTCGCTTCTTTTTCTCAACATACATGGAAAAACTGAAGTCTGGGTTTTGCATCAATTTTGGTATGTTATTATATTTTGTTTCGCTTTACCATGAAAGTTGGAAGAATTGTACTAAATGATGTGACGTCTCTATTGATGGCAACTATGGTTTCCTGTCAATACTAACCTGCATGCCTTTGGACTGTGGAAAAAGACCGATTATTTTTTATTGTATATTAGGGATGGGACGAGATCTCGTGTCACGAGATCTCGCGAGATCGCAATGCCTTGAGATCTCGCGAGATCGAATGCCGCGAGATTAAGTACGTTTATATAAAGGCAAAAACTCTTTATTAACTGGAATATTGACGGAATGATACATTACATGGCGCACAGCCATATAAACACGTGCAAAACCCTGAATGTGCTCATATTCATATTTAAAAACCCGGTCGAAAGGGACATGAAATACTGTTCTGCGCATGTTCTATCCGCAAGGAATCTTGGTCTTTTGAGTACACAAACTACTTGTGATACAGTTTCATTGATACGACATAAAGAAAATGTGCGGAAACGATCGTTCAGTTCTTCTCTTTTATTGAAAAAACGGTGCATCGCATCAATGGACATTTTACCACGTCTTACCGGCTCACACTCTTTTTCTAACAGCATGCAGAGAGAGCCTGCAGCGGCTGCGGCGCCCTTCTTCCTCTGTGGTGTCTGTGTAATATAAGGTTGAACATGCAAACAGCGCACCTAGTGGCATGAAGTGCAAATGCAGTCATGGCGTCGTCTGTGCGCCGCGGTTTGAATGGGAATAGGGGAACTAGGCGGCCGCCTCGGGCGCTGTGTAGAGCGGAGGGCAACGTGGCCGTACAAGGGGCACTCCAACCAGAAACTCCATGCTCCGACGCTGCACGTGAGTACCGAGCTGGCCCCCACACCTCGGCACCAAACACACACCCCCCCCCCCCCCCCCCCCCCCCCCCCAGTCTCGTGTCGTCTCGATCTCGTGGACTCAATCTCGCGAGATATCTCGTCCCGTCAAATTTGTGTCTCGTCCCATCCCTATTGTATATATTAATGCCGTGTTTTCAATGTCTTCAACAGCAAACTCAAACATTACGCGGCTCTTTGAAGGAGAGCCTGGCCATGTAGTCCCCTCAGCCTCTTCTTGTGGAAAGTGATATGTTCATGCTGGCAGGGAGAATGGTAGGCCACTCCTTTCTTCATGGAGGACCGTGTCTGTCTGGACTCAGCCCTGCTGCTGTTCATGTCCTGCTTGGTGGGAGTCCTGAGACTGCAACTGTTACACCAGAAGACTGTCCAGACTTGGACATAAGAGAATCTATCAAACTTGTATGTGTGTTTTCAAAACATTTTTCTTCCAACAGGAATTTTTGTACTTTTATTTTGTATCCATTATAATTATTGAGTGATTTTAATATGTGGCTGACTGAAGCAAAGAGATTGAAAGAGAATTATTTTTGCAATACTGTACATAGGATACACAAATCCTGATTTTTAGAGCAGCTGAAATGCCATTAATCACTGAATAAAGTAGATGGTGGTGCTTATTGGTGTCCACTATGTCATATATTACTTTTTGCAAGTGCACATACAGACAGGACAAATTAAAGGAAAACCCAGCAGTATGTTCATAAGGTGTTGGGCCAATATGTGCTGATGGAACAGCTGCAATGCTGTTCAGTTTGGTCAGATCTGGTGTCGTTTCCATCAAACTCTTCAGTAACCCCTATTGATGAAATCCACCCACCTTGTTGTAGTCAGATTTTTCTGTTGCTTCCAGATTTGTACCCCATCTGTAGTGTCTGGCATTACACATTTCTTTCAATCTCCTAATAACCATCCCTCTGTCTTCAAGCTTAAAGGGAACTCCTTTCTGTCAGGGAAGGATAAACAGCGTGTCCAGGAGTTGGTCCTTGCCTGGGACCTCCCTCCCCTAACCGAGAACAACAGAAGATGGCTTTTTGAGAAGCTGTTAATCCATGCTGTGAGTCACAAATGATTTTTTTTCTTTGTGTTTTGGCTATAAATATGCATTTCTAAGATTTTGTTTTAATTGTCAGACAAAATTCAGTTGAAGCACTTACTTTGATTATATGTTACAAAGGTAAAAAACAAGCTAAAAATGTTATTTACCTATAAACATAGAAGATGTCGGTTATCATGAACATTTTTTTTTACCTTTCAACAATTATTTGAAACAATATGTAGTATACAAATGAAATTACTATATATATTTTTTATCTTTTCAACCTTGTTTATTAGAGGATTGCTGTGTGTTTTAACCTCTGTCTTATTACTATTAACAGGTGATAGGACGTGTCATGAGGCAAATCAAGCAGCTGAGACGAGATCTTAAAGAAACCCCAATGTGGACTCTGATGACCCAAAGACCTGACACGGTGGACTTGCTTTTTCCAAAAGAGGGAGCAGGAAATTTCAGCCCTGAGGTTAGTTTCAATTACTCTGATCTTTTAACATAGTGTAGCGTCGGGCGCATACCAGAATGAGACTCAGAACTGTACCGAAGTTGCTTTTTTTTGAACACCAGAATGAATGAACATAAACTGTCGGAGAATAATACAGGTGCCCCAAAACCCGCCAACACCAGAGTTCCGGGCAGAAACAAGTCTCCCACATAAAGGTTCTCGGGCGCAGCCCGAATATTTACACAGTGACACAATCATACTCTAATATGCAGGAACAAAACAGATGCACCTCAGAACGTACCAGAACGACAACACAACGATGGCAACCAACATAAAATGCCACAAAAACCCCCGTAACTGGGAGAGCCAATCCCGCAAACTCCCATGACCCCTTGCCGCCACCACAATAGTTTCTTGGTAAATATTACGGTTCATACTTGGTCAGTGGGGTTGTAATAATACATTGATTAACACTGATTCATAAATTAACAGCCCCATTACATCAACATCATGTCTTAGCACAAGTAACCAAAAAACAAAAAAAGGTTGGGGGATGAGAAGATACACTCACCTCTTGGAAACAAACCACCGCTGATCTTTTTCTGTCACTTTTTTGAAGAAGCGCACATACATTTTGGTTGTATCTGTGTGTGTGTATCTATCTATGTAGTTGTTTCTTTGGACACACACACAACCTTATTTGGAGTCAGTGTTTTATGGACAGACTCCACTGTCACTGGTATAATGATGTCGGGGCTGAAACTGTCTTTTTTAAAAGAATCTGTACAATGTGATGTTTTAAATCCACCATCAACTGGAGAAAGTGAAGTATTACATCTAAACATAAAGCAGTCTTCACAGCAGTGTGAGATGAGCAGCTGGTGTCCCATCATATTGATTGCAAGCTTGTGATTTGAGTTTAATTCAATTGAAATTGTATTGTGACAGACTTTGTTATATCAGTAAACATTGTAACATTGTCCAAACATATCAAAATTGTATCATATTGGGATGAAGCTGATGATTAACACCCCTAAAGGTCAGCGCTGTTTGCAATCTTCTTATTTCTGTTTTCCTTTATGGGTAACACATAATCAACATCAGTCATACCACCCAGAGAACTGTTAATGATCCTTTTGCAAGTTCACCTATGAAAACCTTGTTATGACTTTTACTTCCTCTAGGTAGTCAAGTTTAATAAAGGTTATGAGATTTTAAGAGAGAAAAATAACCAGTTTTTTCTGATAATACTGTTTCAATGCAGGTCCTTCTTCAGCGGGTCATGTGGCCTTCTCAGGACAGTGATGACAATGATGATGATTGCTCAGTCGACACCAAATGCCGCATTTCAGGCTATCTTCGACAGTTCATTTCAAATGGTAGGTTTATACTTTTGGAGGCAAGTTTCAAGTACTAGTTTCCTGTTAAATCTACATAGCTGTCCAACAGCTACATGTGAAGGTCATAATTATTATATAACTGGCGCTTTAAAAGCTACTTAGCTATTTAAATGTTCAGTGTGAACTTTTTTTTTCAAGAAATATACCCAATTTGGACAACAAGAAAGAATCTAGTAATGTAGCAGGAGTCCAACCAGCCTCACTGTGACTTCATTTACCTTGTGTTGAGTGTAAGCTGGTCATGCTGTAAGTGGATGTTCATTCTGATGATTAATAATGTCACAAATGTGTTTAATTCCTTTTCAACCCAGTCCATAGCAACACCAATGGAACTGGCCAACCTGGTCAAATTTTGGACCGGATGGGAGCTTCTGCCACGAAGTCTCTCTGTGCAAGTGATTGAGGGCAGGTATCCCACAGCTTCCACCTGCTTTGAGACGTTGCGTCTTCCAGGGCATTACAAAGACTATGCATCTTTTAAACAGGACCTTCTGGCCTGTGTTTGCACTTCCCATACTGGTTTTGGCCTTGTATGAATGAAATTATGCCTGTGCATGTCTTTGTTAGAAAAGAGTTGATCTCTTAAAAGTAATGTTATTTCTGTTATCAATTGTTAACTTGTTCTAAATTTACCCATGTCGAGCTCATGTTCTATAAAATTGTTTAAATGTGAAATGGGAATTACCCTCAAGAAGTACTTCCCACAAATCTTTCCTATGAGCTATCTGCAAACATTCCACATGTTCTCAATGTGCTGCTCAGAATCCCTTTTCACAATAAAATAATGCAAGTGTTGAATGAACAGCCTTGTTTTTATTTTTGTAATGTATCAATAATTTTTCTTTATTCATGAGTTGTGAAGGTACAAAGTATAATGGTCTCTTTCAACTCAAAATGGGCCATACTGGTTCTCTGATCGGTTCTTTCATTGGCCAAGAAACTGCTCAGAAAACTGAACAGCAGCAATGTAGATATTACAGCCAAAGGACTGGGATGCAGCTGTTGGGTTATCTGCATCCCTTAAAGTTGTCATTTGTTCATCAGTCAGAGGGCATGCCATGTCTGGAACAATGATGCCTGAGTGGTCCTCAAACCCAAGTCCACTGTTTTCCCACTCAATGTGAGGAACATCCATTGCATGCACCTCTGTGTTGTCTGGGTCTGACACTGGGAAATGTGTTGTTCCCATCTCCCACAGCTGGTCAGGAGTCATGTTTTCTGTTCTTAATGGATGATTGTCCCAACCACTCCGAAAAGTATCCAAGTCATCCTGCAGGCGTGGGAGGAACACGAAGTGACAGCAGAAGAGGTGTGTGTCATTTGTGATGCTGAGAAAGCCCTCTTCTTCAAGGTAGTGGAGAACATCATAATAGATGCATGTCACGGCTGCCCACACATCTCTCCACAACCGCTCAATCCTGGAAAAATTTAATTTGGAAGACAGACAAAAAAAAAAAAATTTGTAAAAAAGTTTTTGCTTTTGCACCAAAAAAGTTAATATGTCCAACTGATTGAGACGATGCCTTTGAATAGCTACCCTATTTTGTGCTTTTGTGTAACATCTCAAGCCCAGGTCTCAATTGTTTTAGTTGTGTAGAAATGTCTTCCATGAGCTTCTCGACAAGTGTTTCCTTTTTAATTTGAGAGAAAATAGGACTAAATTTGTATAGTGAACAAGACAAGTAACAATTGTACAGATTATCAACGTCTCCCAATTGAGCTTAAAGGTGCTGTAGGCAGGATTTTGCTAGTCAATGCTAATTTTTCTGTGTTTTCTTTGGATTAAATGTTAGAGTATCCATTGATAATCCTTTAGGAGTGTGGCATAATTGCACTACCGCGAGGGTGCAGCATTTCTATCTGTCTCTGTTCTGAGCTGAAAAGGAATCTCGACAGCTCCAGGTATCTTTGACCAATCAGAAGAGGCCCTGAGGCTCTAACCGTGATTGGTCGAGGGGCGTTCGTCACACGTTCTTGTGGGAGGGGCTTAACTTGCGTAAGGGCGTGATCTCAGAGAAAACAGAACAGGATTGGCTGTGCTGGGTTTCAAATGGCCATCTTAGATGGGTCAAATCGCCGTCTTGCTTAGGTAACCCTAAGCAAGATGGCGGAGATGCAGAATCCTGCCTACAGCACCTTTAAGTGGATAGCCAACTGTATTTAGAATAATTTTGTTACAGACTGCATGTTGCCACAGTCTCTGCAACTATGATCAACTATGGTGCTCCTTTTAGCAGTTGTATGTTAACATTTGTATGTTAACATATTGCCACTACATGCCCTCATTGAGGTGACAGCTTTATTTAGCACAATCTATTCCATTGAACAAACCGTTGGTTGTGAATGCTCTTTCCAGATATAAAGCTGCTCCTTCCTGTGCCACGAACTGCAAACATGAGGCGTGCAACGTCCACATTTTCCACTCCCTGATCACCACAAACCTTAAAGAAGACACAGCACTGTATTATTTTGGCTACAGTTCATTGGATGTTAACTAACAGAGTGCAATGGGAATGGCTTAATTTTTTTTATAAAATGTATGGACTTTGCTTTTTGAAAAATTTATTTGTTGATGGGGGTGGTATGATGTTGGGCACTGTTGTTCTCAGGAGTAGAAGAAGTATTAAGCTAGTTTAGTCCAGTGGTTGCCAACCTAGGGGTGGAGTCCCTCAAAATGGTCAGCAGATAAATTGGAGGGGTGGTCAGATAATTAATAGGGGGGAAAAGAAGAAATTAATTTTGATAAAACACAAATGTGTGATCAGTTTTTGAACGCTTTCTCTAATCTTTGGTTTTTACTTAAATTTTGGATCATTTGAGCACTTGTTAATATGAAAAAAATGTGAAAAGTTCAGAGAAAAATATGTATTTGGTGGAGCTGATAATATTTGGACATCTGAGACATGACAAAAACACACTGCTTATTGGTTTCATCTTAAATAATGCGTTGTATTTATAAAGTTTGTTAAATGGTCCATTCTGTCAAATACTCATCTAAGAAATAAGTAACGCTCAAATAAATGGAAAGCCATTCAGGTAAAAAGTCTTGGTGCAAAATGTGTATTTACCCGAGAGGAAAACCAAAATTCTCCACAGATTCTTGGAAGAACGCCAGGGTGGTTGATGCAAGGTTGTTGGAGGCTGCACCAAGATACATTATCTGCAGCACAAATGCAATTATACCTCTGTGAGACACTTTTTTTTCAATGATTAATGAAATGTGTACACTGTGCTGTGCTTACTTTACGGGAAAACCCGTCAATACGACCAAATCAAATCAAATCAAATCAGATTTTATTTATATAGCACTTTTCATATTAATAAAAACAACGCAAAGTGCTGAACATTAAAAACAGTCATAAAAACAAAAAGAATAAAAACCGCGCCATCAAACAGTATGCACCACACACACACTCACCCTCACCCTCACACTCACACTCACACTCACACTCTACCATTAATTCACACAGAACAGAGGAGACATGGCATGGCACTGAGCATCTTAGGGAAAACGCCACCATGGGGCCCCCCACACCAAGGAAAGTCGAGGGTCAATTAAAACTGGGGCTCCAGCGCCCGACCCCCGACCCCGACAGACCATGGGAACTCGCACACCAAAGTGTGGAGCCCCCAGGCCAGCCAGGACCAGAGTACCCGGGCACAGTAACCCCAGCATTGGACCAGCACCAACTCCCGGTGTGAAGGACCCCCCTGAGGAAACACTGGAATTAAACAGCTAAAACATAATAAAATATGACACAAAATTAAAATAAGATAATAAGATAGGATTATAAAGTAAAAAAGTAAAACAAGTTGAATGTGCATAATAAAATAGAATAAAATTACATAAATAAGAATGGAATAAGAGGACTATAAAAGGTCAGTTAAAAGCCTGATTAAAAAGGTGTGTTTTCAACCTCCCTTTAAAAATATCAACAGTCTCTGCGGTCCTGAGGTTCTCTGGCAGGCTGTTCCACAGGCGGGGGCCATAATGGCCAAAAGCCGCCTCGCCATGAGTCTTGGTTCTGGCTTTAGGAACACACAATAAGGCACTGCCAGAGGACCTCAGGGCCCGCGAGGGTCGATAGGGTAAAAACAGATCAGCTAAATAAGAAGGCGCAAGGCCGTTAAGACATTTAAAAACTAATAAGAGAACCTTAAAATCGATCCTGAAGCGGACAGGGAGCCAATGCAGCGACTGTAAAACCGGTGTAATGTGGGCCCGCCCCCTGGTCCTCGTCAGCACGCGTGCGGCTGCGTTTTGTAATAGCTGTAAGTTTGAAATATTCTTTTTGGGAAGACCAGAGAGCAAGGCATTACAGTAGTCTAATCTACAGGAGATAAAAGCATGCATTAGCACCTCTGTACTGGCCTGAGAGAGAAACGGGCGGACTCTAGCTATGTTCTTAAGATGATAAAATCCAATCTTAGTTATGTTTTTTATGTGTGGAATAAAATTTAGCTCAGAGTCAAAAATCACGCCCAGGTTCTTAACTAATTGTGCTGGTTTAAAATCCCGTAATTTTGGTAAAATCTTCTCTCTCTGACCTTCAGGACCGATAACTAAAACCTCAGTCTTGTCCTGGTTGAGCTGTAGGAAATTCACTGCCATCCATGACTTGATGTCTGAAATACAGTTAAAAAGGGTTTCTATTGGCCCTGAGTCATCAGGAGACACGGCGATGTACAGCTGAGTGTCGTCAGCGTAACTATGGAAACTGATGCCGTGTCTCCTGATGACGTCCCCAAGTGGAAGCATGTAGAGATTAAAAAGTATAGGACCTAAAATTGAACCTTGGGGAACCCCACACCTAATTTCATGGGTTCCTGAGGAACAAGTATCCAAACTTACATAAAAACATCGATCTGTGAGATAAGAACTGAACCAGTTAAGAACAGTACCAGAGAGGCCCACCAGGTGACTCAGTCTATTTATTAAAATGTGGTGGTCTACTGTATCAAATGCAGCACTCAGGTCCAGTAGAACCATCACTGTGAGCTTTTTATTATCTAAATTCCACCTGATATCATTTAAAATCTTTAAAAGGGCCGTCTCGGTACTGTGGTTCACTCTAAAACCAGACTGATGTCTTTCTAAAATGTTATTAATCATTAAAAAGTCATTGACTTGGTTAAAAACCAGTCTTTCTAAAACTTTACTTAAAAATGGTAAGTTGGATACTGGTCTGTAGTTATTAAGAACATTGGGGTCTAAATTGCTCTTCTTCAGAAGGGGCTTCACCACCGCCGTTTTAAAGGCAGTGGGGAAGACACCCGTCTGAAGAGAGCTGTTCATGATATTTAAAATCTGTTCCTCAAGGAATCCATAAAGTGATTTAAAAAGTGGTGTGGGGATGGGATCTAAAAGGCAGGTTGTTGATTTTACTTGGGAGAAAACTCGACCAAGAGTCCTCGCATCAACCAGGTCAAAACTGTCCAGTGTTTCCTCAGGCATGGACAACGGTTCAGCTGTGTTCACTGATAAAACCTGTTGGGGTAAAAGACTAGACCTGATGTCCATGATTTTAGTTCCGAAGTGGTCTGCAAAGTCTTCACAGAGAGCGTCTGTTGGCTCCTTAAAAGCTTTATTAAAATTAGTGCCAGTTAAAATGTTGAAGGTGGAGAAGAGGAACCGGGGGTTGTCTTTATTGTCTGAAATAAGTTGAGAGAAGTGGGAAGTTCGGGCCTGTTTAACTGCATTATTGTAAATTTTGAGTTGTTGACGTAGAATCTGGTGATGTACGGTCAACTTGGATTTTCTCCACCTTCTTTCAGCACTCCTGCAGTTTCTTTTCAGTTTGATGACTATATCATTTCTCCTCCACGGGGGTTTGGAATGGCCCTTGATTGTTTTAGTTAAAAGTGGAGCGACTGAATCCAGACTGGACTTCAGTTTACTGTTAAAATCGTCAACAATAAAATCACAAGATGCAGGTAAAATCACTGCAGGAGTGCTCTGTAAAATCTCTATAAAATCTGCAGCCACTTCAGAAGTAAGGTAGCGTCTCCTCACTGTTCTCACCGGGGCTTCCTGCTGGTTAAAACTGGTGATGTTAAAAAACACACAGTAGTGGTCAGACACAGCCAGGTCAACAACAGAGGACACACTGATGGACAGACCGTGGGTTATAACCAGGTCCAGAGTGTGTCCTCTGTTGTGAGTTGGCTGTGCGACATGCTGTTTAAAATCTAAACAGTTTAAAAGGTTTAAGAATTCTCTGGACATAGAGTCCGAGTTGTCATCAAGGTGTAAGTTAAAATCACCAGTTATTAAAATTCTACTATATTTAGAATGAATTATTGTTAAAAGTTCTGAAAATTCACAAATAAAAAGACTAGAGTATTGAGGGGGTCTGTATACTGTTAAACACAGGATCTGGGGACTGCTAAAAATAAAGGCGTGGTGCTCAAAGGATGTAAAACTGTTAAAAGCTACTGCACACGCATTAAATGAGGTTTTTAAAATGGAAGCAGTCCCTCCACCCCTCTTACCCTGTCTGGTTGAAAATAAAAAGTTAAAACTCGGTGGGGAAGCCTCAGTGAGGATAACAGGTGCATCGGTGCCAAGCCATGTCTCAGTTAAAAACAGACTGTCCAAGTTATTATCTAAAATAAGATCATTAATAATAAAGGATTTGTTTAAAAGAGAGCGCACATTCAGCAGGGCCATATTAATGGTGGTGGGCGGACTGAATGTGCGCTCTCGGTGAAGTTTCACTGTTAAAAGAGTCTTTTTGTGTTTAAGAACAGTCCGGGGGATGTGGTGTCTGCACGAGGTGATAACTGGGATGCTGTGGATAGTGTGTGGTGTGTCCGGGGGCAGTGGAGGTGTGTGAGGGGTGTGTGTGGCGTGTGGTGGATGGGGGGGGCTTGCAGGTAGTCAGTCAGTGGGGGATGTGTGGACTGTATGCTGAATGTTACCTGCTAAAATGGAGCTGCCCAGCGTGCTCGGGTGAAGTCCGTCCTTGTGATAAAAAGCTGGGCGGTTCCAGAAAAGGTTAAAATTATCAATGAAATAAAAGTTGGAGGCTGTGCAGGAGCGCTGAAGCCAGGTGTTTAAGCCGAGCAGTCTGGAGAAGCGTTCAGCGCCCCTGAAGAAGGTCGGCAAAGGTCCAGAGATAAAAACCGACCTTCCACAGCTCTCCAACAGGTTAAAAAGGTCCTTAAAATCCTGCTTGGTGACCTCCGACTGCCGCCGGGCCGTGTCGTTAGTCCCGACGTGAACGATGACCCGGCGGACAGTGGAGGGAAGGGACTGCAGGAGCTCCGGGAGTCCGTGTAGGATCGTGGGGACAGTAGCACCAGGAATACACCGCGTGATGGCGTTAAAAAAGCGAATATTCCTGATGCTACTGTCCCCAACCAGGAGTGTCGTGGGGGAAAAGAGGGGACGGGGCGGGGGCGGCTGTGGGGCGACGTCGTGGGTGTCCGGGGCGGCGGTGTCAGCGCCCAGGGCTGGGGAGCGCTCCGCCGGTACAGCGACGCCGCCGGCAGCAACCTCGCTGCCGGAGCGGTGGTCCTGGCCCTGGTTCTGGCTCTCCCCGCGGTGGTGGTGGCTCACGGAATGCCTCCTCACTGCCTCCCTAATCAGCCTCAGGCGGGCAGCGGAGGCCGCGGTCCGGGGCGATCGCCGCCGCTCCGGTACCGGCGGGGAGCGGCCCGGCTCCCTGGCCGCGGCGGGGACATCCTTCTCCGGGACAGCGGCGGGGAGCTCCTTCTCCGAGGCCGAAGTGGAGTTGGCCTGGGCCGCGGCGGAGTGATCCGTGGCCGCGGCGGGGAGCTCCTTCTCCGAGGCCGAGGTGGAGGTGGAGTTGGCCCGGGCCGCGGCGAAGTGATCCGTGGCCGGGGCGGGGAGCTCCTTCTCCGAGGCCGAGGAGGAGTGGGCCGCGGTGGAGGGAGCCGTTTCCGGGGCCGGGGTGTAGCGATCCGAGGAGGAGTGGGCCGCGGTGGAGGGAGCCGTTTCCGGGGCCGGGGTGTAGCGATCCAGGGCCGTGGCGGAGCGACGGCAGTGCTTGGCGGTGTTTGGTGGCGTGGCTTCCGGGGTGTCGTGGCGGCGAGCGGCGGACCCGCCAGAGGACGCGGGAGCAGCAGCGGCCGCAGCAGGCCGCGGACCCTCACCACCCAAAGATGACAATGTTGTAGCTGAAAGAGAAAAAAAGAGTTAAATTCATATCACATACTGTAAAAAAATGACTTCTGCTGAACGTAACACACAAGCTATTTTAAAAGGTCATCTGTGAGAGTGCATATTCAGTATTCTGTATGAAGCAGTATTAAAACAACTGTTGTGGTGCACATGATAACTACTACATAATTTACAAATAAAATTCATGCATTTTGTCAAAAAGGTTGCTTGAGAATTTTACCGAATCAATTTGTGGTTTGTATCGATGTGCATCAAAGCCTTGGGTCCTGGAACTGAGTAGGTCCGTCCAGCAATACATCCTACATGGACCATGCGGGTTATGACACCAGTGGTGTCAACACGATGCATGGAGACTCTGACACGGTTATACTGCACCCTCAGTCCTCTGGCTTGAAGAAGGGCCTTCATCATTCGATAGCCACAGTGAGGCTGCCTCGACTTAATCTCTCTCACACACTGATCCAACTCATCTTCTGTCATCGTGCTGTATAATGCCTGTACTGAAAGATTAAACTCAGCCATGCGTCAGTATACTGTGTGTCTAGACACCCCCAAAAGTTTGGCGATGCATGGAACAGAGAGATTAAGCTCCATAAGGTTGCTGAGGTACTCTGGGGATATGACCATTCGCTGTCGTCCAGCTGGTCCTTGTTCCATCTGCACAACTGTAATGTGTTGCTCCCTTTTGTCCTTTTCCAAATTGATGAGGCTGTGTAGCTGTGTCAGTTCATCTAAAATAGCTGGACAAACAGTTACTTGACTGGATATAGCATTTAAAAACACAAGCTCTTGTGTGCAAGTGAACTCTGAGAAGTCAAGATCCAGAGGCATGCGACCCAGAATATGTTCCAGTCGAGAGCGAAGTCTCTCTAAAAGATGATCGAGCATAAGTTCCTAGAAGAGAACAACAAAATAGAAAATCACTAACAGAAAAAGCTAATCCATCACTGTAAGACCTGGTGTGTGGAAAATGTGTAATCTGTAACAATAATTGTTTCATCATATACTTGAACAGTTCAAACTCTGCAATAACTATCAAAATCATCACACAATGACTGTATTATCCTGCATTATCATGGTGTGTAAAAGGCAGTGAGCGATGAAAGAGCGCTGGCCTCTTCACATCAATTTTTTATGTACAGTCTAATACCTGTCTCTTCCAATTGTCCACCAACACTGTTCACGTTATATGAAAAAACCAGGAAGCATAATATCCCCCAATAAACAATTTTTATGTTCTATTTGTATTGTTTCATCTAAACAAACATCACAGAAGTTTTTAAGCTTGTTTTATTCCATATGAAAATTAATGTATAAATGTCCTCCTTATTGTATTTTAGATTGTAGATTTTTTTAGACACTTTTCAGTTGACAGTTCTATGATACAGCGACAATTATTAACAATGTCTGAAGAGATTCTCAAGTGATCTGTGAAACATTTTCATATTATGTTAACTGTACCACGTTATTGTATTTCTCATAATGTTTGTTGCTGTTAGAAAGTATGCGGAATTATTCCTGATGCGGCTGCTGAGCTATAGAGAGTGCAACATTTCTCAGAGTACATTAAAAAACTTAAATCCTATTGTCCAATTAAGTAGACATGCCATAAAAATTGAAAAGCTGTATTTATTTTTTCATTGCAGTGTTTTCTTTTTCCACCTCAACACTCAATTGATGAAATGTTATTTTCGTCATTCTAATTGAAGATAACTCTTATAAAAATCCCATTACTGGCTAAAGTTGTGCCAGTTTACGCCGTCATTTAATTATTTTTTTTAATGTTTGGGTAAGGTGGTGGAGAAAGTAACTTAATGGTCGGCTTTGAAGCTGTCAGTTACTTATATTTTTCCAGTCACATCATGAGTGAACATCATACGAAGGTGTACCCAAAAGAATCCGGAATTTGACTGTAACTTTTTATTTCTGACATTTCAAAATAAAACATCACTGTCGCCTTCAAAATAATCTCCATCCGCATTAATGCAGCGCTCCAGCCGTGTCTCCCACTTCACGAATGCGTCGTCAGACCCGTGCGTAATTGTGCCATTTTTTGCCGGCTGCGATTTTTCTGTCACCTCCTCCACATCTGCAAACCGCTGTCCCTTCAACTCCTTCTTCAACTTGGGGAACAAGAAAAAGTCACTCGAGGCTACATCTGGTGAATAAGGTGGATCGGAGAGGAGATTCATCTCATTCTTCTCCAGAAACTGCGTGACGCGCAGCGCCATGTCCGCTGGCGCTCTGTGGTGGTGGATCAACCGGGCTCCACTCCGCCACTGCGCGGGCCGCTTCCTCCTCACATCCTCACGGAGCATCTGAGGACTTCCATGTAGTAGTCCTGATTTACAGTCTGACCTGGAGGGACAGACTCGCTGTGGACGATACCCTGGACAGCGGAGAAGCAGCTCAGCATTGTTTTCATGGCTGAGCGGACCTGACGCGCGGACATCTGGCCCTTCTTAAACCGCCCGAACCACTCATGGAGCTGAGTCTTCCTCAGAGCATCATCCTTGCAGGCTTGCTGCAACAAGGTGAGTGTTTCTGCTGCTGTTTTTTCCCAGCAAAAAGCAGAATTTAATGTTTGCATGCCGCTCTGGCTCCCCAGTCAATGTCGCCATTTTGGAAAAAAATCGCAGATCTCCTCTGCACTCTGTTACTATAAATAGCGCCTGACAGGCGTCAGTGTCACTCTCGGAGCTCAGATTTCTCACAGATGTGCATGAGGCTTACCTGCAGCTCATCTGATGGCCAGAAGTCAGAACTCATTATTATTATTGTTTTCTGACCAAATTCCGGTTTCTTTTGGGTACCCCCTCGTATCCCGTTAGCTAAGTGCTGACACAGGAGGTCTCGGAGAAAAAAAAAAGAAAAGTTTGGTGTTGCTTCTGTTCAATAACTTCTTTGAATGTGAAGAGTGTCCAGTAATATCTACTAATTACTATATACTAATCTACTGATTAATTTTATTCAAAGCGTAAGTAATGAGTAATACACTCACCGACGTGCCATTATTTCCACCTGCAGCTGCCATTGTTGGAGGGCTGAACGTCCACAGCACACACGTCTTCCTGTTGCTGCAGAGCGGGACCTGATTGGCTGGATGCTGAATGATTGAACTCGATCGATTGCTTCTCTTCGGTTACCCGGATGTTGACTGCGAATTTCTGACACTGAATTTTGGACACTGAATTTGACACTTCGAGTTTTTTTTACACTGAATTTTTTTGAGACATAATTTTTTTTAAATGAATTTTTTTAGACATTGAATTTTTTTGCAATGAATTTTTTACACAGTTAAAAGAAATCAGTGCTGGAAATTCAAATGCTTTTAAAATGCAAAGTCTGATTTCAATGCAAAAATAATTCAGGTCTAAAAATTCAAATTCAAAATAAGATGGCACAGATTTACTTCCATAACAAACTTGCACATCTGCTTCATATTTGTAATCAGGGCTGACAACAATAAAAGTACATAAGTAAAACTCATTGTGTCAACCTTTACGGTGGGCTGCACAGCCAAGGCAGTTAAATGCTTAATTGTGGTTTAGATTTCAAGTAATTCCAAATAGCACATGTAACCCTCTCACCACCGGCTCTACATAAAACACTGTATAATGGACGGATTAAATAAGAGTACCTTTAGATTAATAAAATTAAGGTGAAAGAGACATTCCAATGAAAAAAAAAACAGTCTAGGGTAATGTATGATTCTCACTTCACTTTGTATGAATACATCGCAGAAATAATACAACCACAATGATTGAAGTGAACTGTGTATTCAACTCTTTCAAAACCACATCAAATTAACACCTTGAATGGACAATGAATCAATCAATATAAACACAATCACCCGGGATTTAAATGAAAAAAACTATATTCTGTGAGCCTGAGTGCACTCTTGTTTTTAGGTTCAGTTTATAGTTCGTTGGCGCGCTTTACGTTGGAGCTCTTAAATGGCGTTCCCCCAGTTTCAAAGGTGACGGTATTCCTACTACACGTGTAGTTCCCCTGCCGGCAGACTGGCCTCCCTCTGTGCGAAGAAACAGCGGCCAACTGCAGGGCTCGGTCCCCCCTGCTGACCACGGACTGACCTCCACCAGGCAGGGTCCGTGCTGATTCCACAGCTCCCACCGACAGCGCTCCCCGTTTCTGTGGCGTCCGACGTTCCTCAAGCAAGCCGTGCAAAGGCTGCTCCAGCAAGCTAAGCTAACCTCGTTAGTTCCAGCTGCACGGCAATTTAAGCACGGGGTTCCGTTATCAAAACCCGCTCCACCCGACAGGATGAGCGAGGTCCACCCGAGAAAAGTCCGTCTGACTGGGATATAATCCAGATTTAGCTCCATGCGCGCCCCCCGTGTTTGCCGACGCAAACTAGTCCCTCCTGCTGTGTCGTCACACACGCAAAAAAACTTTCTTCAAATACAAAAAAAATAATCAATATCAACTAACTATTTTTGAATTCAGTTCACAACCTCACAATGAATTATAAAAAACATTTTAACCATTTATGAATTTGATTCTGAACATACATAAACATCAGATAATTAAAAAACAACAACAGAGAAACACACAACTGATATTTATCAGGTTATTACACACAGATCCATAAAAAGGAAAGCACTTTACTAACTACATAAATGTAGAAGAAGGGAATACTTATTTTTGTATTATTTGTTTTGTTCCTTCACATGGAGGCATCTCCAAAATGCTGCCAAAGCAAACTCACAAGTCCAAATTTCTGAAAATGTGTTGCTTTTGTTATTATTTATACTTTTACTTTTACTTTCAATACTTTAAAGTATACTTAATCTAAGAAAAATAATTTTGATACTTAAGTACAGAAAATACCAACTACTTTAAGACTTTTACTCAAGTAAAATTTTAATGGGTGACTTTAACTTTTACCAAAGTCATTTTCTCGGGAAGTATCTGTACTTTTACTTGAGTATGGTTTTTGAGTAATTTAAACAAAACTGACTTTATTACTGATTCAATCATCTTCATGCTGGTTTTGGACTCCATGGCTCTAAACAAAGGTCGTCTGTTATTGAATTAACAAAGGTCACATAAATCTTGAACCTCATCAATGTGGAGAGAAAGAAAGAAAAACAACAATAAACAGTCACAGAAAGTAAACTGACAATGAAGCAGGGACTAAAAACAGAGACTGGGAACAATTGAAACCAGCTTCAGTTACAATCAACGGCTTTGATTCTCCAAACTTATCAAAAGTACAATAAAACTAACTGATTAAAACAGGAAGAAAGAGAAGAGAGAAATCAAAATCTCAGGTCAAACAAACAGGAAAACAACTGAAGACATGAAACCATCCCATTTAAAACAGAACAAAACTGAAACTGAAACACAGCAAAGAAACAAACTGTGGATCACAATCAATCCTGTTCATCTAAAATAATCTGGTGATGAGGCTCCTCCATTAAAAAAAGATTGAAATCACAACATATTACAAAGTGATCATGATCCTGACACCAACATGGACAATATGCAGACAGCAGAAGACTGAACTGTGATCAATGAATCATGTCTGGATTAAATCATTTCAGTGACTCAGAGAGTTTTTCCAGCCAGCAGGAAAAGAAAGATTTCAGGTTTGTCGAGTGAGACGACGATCGTCAGGATGTTGTCCAAATCTATTCAAGAGGCTTATTAGAGGAAGTTAAGAGTTATTTTAAGCTTGTTTCAATCTTTCAAATTAAAAGTCACAGAGGTGTACAGAGTTATACTGCTTTAAAATAACAAGAACAAATATATTCATGTAGAAAATATTTAATTCTTTTTATTTTCATGTGGAACTTAAACATTGCAGCAGTTTTTCTGAAACAAAATGTTACATTGGTCAGAAAGAAAAAAAGTCTTTTTAGTTAATGATGCAAATGAATATTCTTTTTGTTCAGTGTGTTCTCCTGACAATATAAAATGCAAATAAATTTTTTCAAAACTTTTCATGGGATGTAACATGATTTTTATTTTATCCTTGAAAATTGAAAAAAAATGTTTTAAATATATATTTTTCAATAAATAATTTAAACATAACTAATACAGTTATTAGTTATTAATAACTCAATAATAACTAAACTATGATGTTTGCTTGAAGTGGTAAAGTCATATTTGTTTTAGTCTGTATTTAAGTGTCAGAATTTTATATTTATTTCAATCAGATCAAACTTTCTTTCTCTTCATTTCTTTAGTTTGTTCTAAATGTGTGAACCTGTCTGAACATCACAGAGTAATCTCAGCCTGACAGACAGTGAGAGTCATGGTTTTGGCTCCAGCAGATTTTCCAACATTGAAATAAGGGAAGAGTTTCTCAGTGAAAGTGTCTTTGTGAGTGTAGATGTGACTCAGGTCTCCAGAGTCGTAGAAGGACACCTCCCCCCTGTCATAGTCCAGCTGGACTCTGATCCTCTGGAGACTCTCCTTCACTATGACTGGCTGAGCAGAACCATTAGTGTATTCTCCATCACCATGCCATAAACACCAGATTCCATAGTCTGGGGAAGCAAATCTCTTTCCCTTCCTGTCAACTGACTCTTTAGCCAATCCAACAATCCACTCTGGATGATCTCCCACCTCCACCTCCCAGCTGTGTTTCCCTGAGCTGAAGCCCTCAGAGCCCAGGACATCACAATACTTAGTGAATCTCTCTGGATTATCAGGAAGCTGCTGAGTGTCTCCATATCTCACACTGGTCAGATCATCAGACAGGTAGAGGCGGCAGTGTGCAGTGTTTGGGTCCAGAATGAGAGGAGTGAAGTGGACCAGGTCCTTCATCTTGCTCCAGACTGAGAAGGACAGGTTTCCCAGGTGTTTGGCCACATCTATGAGCAGTCCTGAGGGCAGCTGTGGATCTGACAGTGAGCACTGGGCTCTGGCTCGGCTCTGAGCGTCTCTGGAGCTGCTGAGGAACGCCCCGCTGGCTTTCTGCAGCTCTGCTTCAACAGCAGCCATGCAGTCTGAGAGGGAGGAGATCTGCTCCTCCATCCTCTTCATCTCTCTGCTCACATGCTCTGCCTTCTGCTCCTCTTCCTCCCTCAGAGCTGCCAGTCTGGACTCCTCTTCCTCTCTCAGGAACTGGTGCAGCTTGTTGAACTGGGCTCTGATCTGCCTCTCTGTGGACTCCAGCTGCTTCTTGGACTCTTGGACCACGTCCCTGTATGTTTGCTGCAGCTGTTGGTATTTCTCCCTCTTGTCCTGCAGAGACTTGAAGTCACATCTCAGCGTCTCCTTCAGATCCTTCACTGCTGCTTCTACAGGAATCACTCTGTGGCTGCTGTCATGAGGAAAATGGCAGACAGTACACAAAGCTCTCTGCTCCTGCACACAGAACAGTCTGGGCTCTTCTTGGTGTTCACGACACACCAGCTCCTCCTCCTCGTCCCTCTCTTCTCCCTCAGATGATCCAGATTTCTGTCTGCCAGCAAAGGAGTCTGCCAGCTGCTTCAGAGCAAAGTTCACAAGTAGAAACTCTTTGGAGGATTTTCTTTGACAAATCGGACAGTTTTTGTCTCCATTTTTTTCCCAGAATTGTTTCAGGCAGCTTGAACAGAAGCTGTGGTTACATCTCAGAGACACAGGATCTCTGAATGTCTCTGAACACACATGGCAGGTCAGGAGCTTCTCAACAGCAGTAATTTTTTCAGCCATTTCTTCTTAAACCTTCAGCAGGACTCACCAGCTCACAGTCTCTTCAGGTTTACTCCTAAAATCCTCCAGTTGTGTGTTTTTCAGTAGAAATCTCACAGCCTAAGACGAGTCGCTGCTCCGATCAAAAAAATACTTTCACTTCCTCTGACCTGATGTGTTGGTTTTAGTCAGTAGAAATGGGAGGAGTCAACAGACAGTCATCATAACTATATTCAGATCACTGCTGTAAATATGTACAGAGATCAAACAGCTACAGCAACAAAACCACAATAGAGCCACAGCAGAGTGAACATAAGCAGCCTTTACAGTAAGAAAAACATGATGAAATAAGAAAACTCTTCATAACTCAGACATTTATGAAATGTTTGGACAGCCTGGTTCTTTAGTTTATTACTTCCACTCACTTTCAGCCTGTTTCACCTGTTTCCCTCTCACAGGAGCTACAGGTCCATCAGGACAAAGTCAGAACAGAATCATAACCACCCTGAAGACAAACATGGACTGATCCCTGTGTTACTGACTCTACTGTCTGTGAAACATCTTCTCACAACTGTCAGTGATTCTATTGTCTGGTTCTAGTTCTCTGTGTTTTCTGTTTGTTCCCTTGTGTTCATAAATATTCTAACACTGGAGAAAGAGAACCTCCACTGTCCAGTTCAAAGACTGTTTCCTATGATGACTATAGAACGACAACTAACACAAAAATTAGGAAATAACAAGAATACAATTTTATTTTTCTCTTGGTGAGAACCCAGTTTGAACTGTGTAGAGAAGGATCAGCAGCTCTCCAGCTTTAATGAAGCTTGTAATATTATATTGTATTTTATGACAGCTTTAGCTTCACACAGTCCAGGGTCCAGAGAGGAGTCAAAGTCTGAGCTGCACTTTTCTTTACAGTGTCTGACAGAGAGTTTATTGAACATGAAGTTAATAATGTGTCTGAGAGCAGCCTTTAATTTCAAGAACTCCAACAATCTGGGGTTTCCGCCAAAGCAAGCTTCTTTTTTGAACACGTTGGATGGGTTGATTTAAATGATTGTGTTTATGACGTGTTTTTTTGTCATACAAGTACGGTTTTAACGTGCATTTTCAACCGAGGAGGAGGTTTGGGCTGCTTTCTACGAGTTTCAGATTGTTTTACGACCTCGATCAACAGATCTGGCAACCTCCTCCACTGGACTGCAGAGGCAGACACTGCGGTGACTGCGTTCTGTAGACGGAACGCAGACAGAACGGTTGTTCTGTTGTTCATGCTTTTTCTGCAGGCCATACAAATCGCCGACTTTCAGAAGGAAGCATGTGCGATGTGCGCGCTCAGAATAACAGTTCGTATCGTGTGTTATGGAAGCCTGACACGGACGAAAGTGTGGTGAGTTTCGCGCCTACTCGTTGCTGGACTCAAAAGACCATGATTCATTGCGGATGGGAGCATGCGCAGAACCAAAAACAATGTCCCTTAACTCGATATCTGTTTACATGGCGGCACTTTCGAGTTTGAAAAGGAGTAACCCAGCGGTCTTTATCGGGTTTTACAAATCTCGAAAATGAGCTTTTCCGGGTTTTGGCGAGTGTTTACATGGCCACACGCTATTGGGTTATTGCCAACATTCGAGTTTGAAAAGGGTTTGTAAAGGGTTATTGGCTGCATGTAAATGTTGTGTATGCTGACAGAGTGTGTGTTACCCTTTCTTGTTGCCACTGATGCATCTGTTGCGTTGTTTCTGTTCAAGCAGGATGCTGACTCCATTATTACGAGGGCCTACGAACAAGCTCCGGCCGGACCGGGAGGACACTCCTGTCGGTCCTGCCCGTGGACTGGCTTCGGTTCTACTGCTGGGATCCGTGGTTCTTGTGCTGGACCGTCCAACGGACTGTACTCAACATAGTCCTAGGCTTTACTTCTTATTGTCTCATGCTAGCTGCTGCCAAAGCTGTCCGTCCCTGGGAGAGGGATCCCTCCATACTGTGGTTCTCCTCAAGATTTCTTCTTTTCCCACTGGGTTTTTGGAGTTTTTTCTTGCCGGATGTGAGGGTCTAAGGCGGTGGTTGCTTCGTTTTGTCTCGTTACTGTAAAGATTGACATACTACCATTATGCTTATTCACTGTTTTTACTTTTACCGACCAATGTAACATCTTGAAGCCCTCTGAGGCAACTGTTGTTGTGATACTGGGCTATACAAAAATAAATTGATTGATGATTGATTGAAACCAATGTTATCCCAAGAAACACTTGTAAGCCCCACCCTGTGGTTCTCAATAAAAGCTGAGAGAAAACTTAGCTCAGGGAGAGTGAAATGAAGTGAGCTCTTGAGTGAACGGATTCTCCTCTCCTTGCAAGTATATTCGATTCTGCTTGGTTTATTCCGTGTTTGTGTCCTAATTTTCTTTAAGGAAAAGAACCTGACAGTCTGACACATCCTGAAGACAAGCAGCTGTGAAGGAAGAATTTTCCTGAAAGCAACAACATCCAGGAAGATCATGTGAAAGAAGAAAACTCTGGACTGTCTGTTAAAGTGGGAGCTGATCAGAGGCCAGTGGAGGAGCAGATCATGTCAGCTGCAGTCAGTGACTCTGCTGTGTGTTACTGTGCTGTGAGGCCCACAGTGACAGGAAACAGCACGACTGTAGTGAAAGCTGTGGAGCAAAGACAACACTACACTCCAGCAGAGGGACTCACACCGTTTCACTGCTGTGGCTGGACGCCACCAGTTAGACCCGAGATTATTCAAGGAAATTCACATCACAAATAAACACTTTCAAAGTGTAAAACTCAACAACTAACAACAACCATAATTATCAAAACACACTAAAAAGATGTTTGAGGGTTGATCCTCAACTTTTGAATCATCAGAGAACAAAGAAAAGAGGAGTTCTATTTCATCCCTACTGACCGCCAGAGGCGGTGCTGAAAGCACTGGAATGTTCCCTTCACGCATGCATAGTTCGAGTATGTATACCAACACACGTCACTCGTGACTCCCCGGGTAACCCCGGAACTGTATAAATACCGGTTCGGCTTCTCAATGCTAGGGCGCCGTCTACCCGGCTGCTGTATGCCTGCATGTGGTGGTTATTTGCGCAGTGGTGCAACGGCTGCGGGGCGGACCCGGTGCTTTGCCCGGTTCCGGTGGTTCTCGACTTTCTGCAGTCCATCTTGGACAGGGGCCGCTCCCTGTCCACCCTGCGGGTGTATGTGGCAGCAATTTTGGCTGCCCATGCGCCGGTCGCAGGCGGCACAGTTGGGGGCCACACGCTGGTGTCGGCCTTGCGGCTTCAGCCCCCTAGGGTTCCACGGGCACCAGCCTGGGAGTTACATCTGATGCTGGACTCTTTGTGCCTGCCTCCCTTTGAGCCTTTGGCGACAGTGGAGCTTCAGTGGGTGTCCCGCAAGACGGCGTTTCTGCTGGTCATTGCTACAGCGAAACGTGTAGGGGAGCTGCACACACTGTCTATCCACCCGACGTGCCTTCGGTGGCACCCGGATGGGGTGGGCGTCACGCTTTGGCCGAACGCCACCTTCTTACCTAAGGTGTTGTCACGGCGAGCCGGCCAGCCCATTTGGCTCGCTCGATACGACCCCCCATCGGACGACGCGGGGGGCCGGTCGGAACTCCTCTGCCCAGTCAGGGCCCTGCAATGACAGTGGCAGCTACGGCGGATGTGCGGGCGTCAGATCAATTGTTTATCTGCTACGGTGGCTGTCGTAAGGGCTCTGCACTGTCCAAAACAGCGCCTGTCCCACTGGGTGGTGGACAATATACGTCACGCTTATCAGGCCGCGGGCCGGCCTGTGCCCCAGGGGGTGCGCTGCCACTCCACCAGGGCGGTGTCTACGTCGTGGGCCGCCCTGAAGGGGGTAACCCTGGAGGAACTGTGTGCTGCCACATCCTGGATGACGCCTGGCACCTTCTCCCGGTTTTACAGGCTGGATGTTGTGCCTCCACATCCGCTGCGAGTAGTGCTGGACCCTACAGAGACGTCTCAGTAAGGTGGGTGCCTGGCTTCCTCGTGACTGAGTTGGCATTTGTCATTCCAGTGCTTTCAGCACCGCCTCTGGCGGTCAGTAGGGATGAAATAGAACGAGAGTTACGTATGTAACTACAGTTCTATGAATCCCGTATGACCGCCAAAGCGCTCTGTCACTCGGAATCCTCGTAGTACGCGAGAAGATTCCGTAGGAGCCGATTCCGGGTCAGGGAACCGGTATTTATACGGTTCCGGGGTTACCCGGGGAGTCACGAGTGACGTGTGTTGGTATACATACTCGAACTACGCATGCGCGAACGGAACATTCCAGTGCTTTCAGCACCACCTCTGGCGGTCATTCGAGATTCATAAAACCGTAGTTACATACGTAACACTCGAAATGTCTCCTGCTTCAGCTGAGAAACATCCTCAAACCAAATGAAGACGCTGTGAAATCAGATTTGATGATTGGATGTAAAGCAGCACAGCAGCTCAGAGTCTCTTTCTAGATCAACTGAAACAAAGATCCTCAGTGGAAAATCCTGCTGGACTCATTTCATATCAGATCAAACAGCTTCAGAAAATCCTGCTGAATCAGCAACTTTAGTTTGCTTCATTCAAGGTTTGAAGTTTCCCTGTTTTGATTTTATAGTTTCTACAACACGCTATGAACTGATTTTCAGGATATTTCCACACTTTTTTTTTTGCCATGATTTGTTCAAATATACGAAACATTTTTTTTTCTGTTCCAGTCTGAGACAGTTAAGAGTTGATCTAAAAAGATGTTGCTGTGGTCCCCGAGACACACACACACTAGAGTTGCCAACCGTTCCTTGAAAAACGGAATCGTTCCGTATTTGGACGTAAAAGTGTACGTTCCGTATTGAGCTGAAAAGGAACGCACTTTGTTCCGTATTTTTGTGAGAGTCAAAACGTGAGCAATGGAACTTGCACTTTTTTATGAAAACTTACGGTAAATTGTTCACCGGCTCTCTGACGTTCTGTGGCCAATGAGCTGACAGAGATGGCTCGACAACACAGAATCACTCTTATCTCATTGGTCAAAAAAAGACCCTTCCTAGGCTATGGTAGTTCATTGGCCAATAGTCAGTTCGTCGCAGAGCGCATGGGAAGAAGTAAATCACAACATTAAAGCAGCGCAGCATGGCTTCCAGAGACATGTAAGTTTGTGCCGTTTCCATATCAGATATATCATGTTTAGTTCATTGATGTGTGTCTGCTACTGCAGACTGTGGTGTGTTTTCAGTTTAGAAACGGAACCTTGTTGGTTTTTTTGTTCAGAAGGTTTTTCAGTTTTGATTTTGCACTTTAGTTGAAAATAAAAAAGAACATGTTAAAATCCAGAAGAAACAGCAGCTACTTAATGTTATTTTGCACATTTAGCAATAAATATAGAATAGAATAGAATAGAATAGTATAGAATAGAATAGAATAGAATAGAATAGAATAGAATAGAATAGAATAGAAGACTTTATTAATCTCACAGTGGAGAAATTTACAGGTGTATAGGCTCATAGAACCCACAGCGGTGTGCAAAAGTAATGAATGGTGCAATAATTAACAAGTAGCAGTGCAAATCATACTAGGATTGATAATAGAAGCTAAAGACAATGAAGATCTAACTGTATGTACAACCTGAATCTTAAAAATATATCAGGAAATATATAATATATACAATATATACAATACAATATGCAATATACGATGCAATATATAACTATACAGTATGATATATAATATGTACAATATGTTTTAGTGGAGTGAATGGTGTTACGGCTGCTGCCGTATTATGGTGTTGTGTGGGTGTACATGCAGGTGTGGCTGTTTCTCTCCCTCTGCTTCACCTCCAGGAATGGAGGTGATAATTGAGTAATTGGCTGAGGCACCAGACCATCAGGGAGGATACGGTGGCCTCCAATCACGGATGGCCATGGGAGGAGCCTCATCCTCAAAAGCTTCGCGGGAGGATCAGTCTGGGAGAGGCTGTGTCTGATCAGTGACCTGTCTCTCCTTGTTCGTCTGGCTCAGCTGTAGAAAACTGATCTCTGTGTTCGGCCTTGAGTTTTGTTGAACTGCCTGTGCAGTTGTGTGGCCGTTTAGTTAGCGTTTGCTTTGTTTATCAGTAGGGATCACCTTTTGTTAGCGTTTGCTTTGTTTATCAGTAGGGATCACCTTTTGTAGTTTTGTTTCCCCTCATCTTGTTGAGTTCGGCTTTTGGTGTCCCTTAGTTCGTGTTACCCTTTTTATTTATTAAACACCTCTGTTTACCTTCAACATCTGGGTTTTATGTTACTTCCTTCCTCCTTTAAGAGCCGTGGTCGTAACATAAGTGGGGGCTTGTCCGGGAACACCTTAAAGTTCCTGAGGAGGTGTGTTGAAATTAATTAGGGTTTTGCTGTGTGGGATATTCTTTTCTTTTGTGGTATTGTACAGCGCGGAGAATGGAGCACTTTAACATTGATAAGTTTCTCGCTGAACCTTCCCTTGAGTTAATTGATAAATGTAGAAAAGATGACTTGATTAAAATTGCGAATGGTTTTCAGATTGATTACCCTCGACAAATTCTGAAAAAAGATCTAAAAGCTTTAATCATTAGCACTCTGGTAGAGCGGGAGTTGATACAGGCACCTGCTGGACTGCAGGATGGTACCTCAGGCGACGCCGCCAGTGCCACCGTGCATGCTGAGCCTCACACAAAGGTGTCTCCAAGGAGTGAAGCTGAGAGTGCTGCACTGCCGACAGGCCTGGACAGGCGTGTCCGCGCAGGCTCTGGCTCCTCCTCATCTTCCTCAGCCAGCTCTGGGTCAGCGAGCGAGGCCCGGCTCAAGGTCAGGCTCTCCCGGCTGAAGCTGGAAGCCCAGGAAAAGGCGGAGAGGAGAGACGCACAGCTCAAGCAACAGCTGGAGATTCGGAGGCTTGAGATTGAGGCAGAGACGGCGATACGCATGCGCCAGCTTGAGCTCGAGTCTCAGAGGGAGACGCACGTGCTCCGCTCATCGGCTGGAATGTATCCTGCTCCCACCAGCTCAGATCACGGCCCGTTTGATGTCAGTAAAAATGTCATCTTAGTTCCCACCTTCCGAGAGTCGGAAGTCGATAGCTATTTCAACGCATTTGAGCGCATTGCCTCCGCTCTTCACTGGCCGCCAGAGGTTTGGTCTCTGCTGGTGCAGTGCAAAATTCACGGTAAGGCCCAGGAAGCAATTTCGGCACTTCCTGTAGAGGAAAGCCTGAAATATGACAGTGTTAAAGCCGCCATCCTCCGTGCTTATGAGCTAGTTCCTGAAGCTTACCGGCAGAAGTTTAGGAACAGCGAAAAATCACCGAGCCAGACCTTCTGTGAGTTCGCAAGAGATAAAGGGGTTTTGTTTGACAAGTGGATCACATCATCTAAAGTATCTGATTTTGAATCCCTGCGAGAGCTCATTTTGTTAGAGGACTTTAAAAATTGTATTCCAGATCGTGTTGTTATGCACCTGAATGAGCAAAAGTCCAGTTCGCTCACTGCTGCTGCTATGGTAGCAGATGAATACGTGCTCACGTCACGCATAAGAGTTCTTTTCCTGTAGAAAAACCACGCGATTCCCTGATTAGTGCTGGTGGGGTGTTAAAATCCCAAGGCATGCGCAAAGAAGAACGTGTGTGTTTCTACTGTCACAAAGCTGGACATGTCATCGCTGATTGCCTCGCCCTAAAGCGCAAGGAGCAGATGTCCAAAAGTGTGCCGCAGTCAAAAGGTGTCGGCTTGATTAATTCTGAAATTAACCCTTTGGACATTGACAGTCATAGTGACAAGCCTGATTCATGTTTCGAACCCTTTATTTTCGAAGGGACTGTGTCGTTGCCAGGTGAACCTGCTGATCAGCGCCCGGTGCCCATTCTGCGAGACACTGCCTGCTCACAGTCGGTGATTCTCGCAAGTGTGCTGCCATTTTCTGTAAAGTCTGCCTGCGGTTATGGTGTGGTGCTGCATGGAATCGAGCTGGGTTATGTTCCTCGACCAGTGCATTACGTGCATGTCGAGTCCGAGTTGGTGTCTGGAGTGTTCCCGGTGGCTGTCTGCCCTGCCCTCCTGATTAAAGGCGTTGCATTTCTGTTGGGAAATGACATCGCTGGGGGCAAGGTGACTCCCACCTTAGAGATGCTGGTTGTGCCCAAGTACCGCGAGTCCAGTACCATTGACCAACCAGATGCCGAGTTGTCCCCGGCCTGTGTGAGCACCAGAGCTCAGGCAAAGAAAGACAAAGAAGACGACATTGTGCCCCTGTTTAACACTTTTCTCATGTCAGAATTTACAGATTCGGTCAAGAATGAGAAGAAGCCAGACTCCCCCATCAAGTTGGAGGATGAGACTGCTGCCGTCATCCCGACGCGCTCCGTTAGCACAGGACCTTTTTCCCCGGGCGCTTATGTACCGATGGTGGCAGACTCCCGATGTCCTCTAGAGGACTTAGTTGTGCGCCATTCTGCTTTTCAGGGCGCTCGCCTCCCAAATTCTGAAACCCTGCAGAAGTTTCCCTCGGCACTAAATCACCTGTCACCTGACCAGCAGCGTGACGTCGGTGGCCTCATAGACAGTTTCCCGTTTTTGTTCAGCGTCGGGCCCGCTCAATGTCATGCTCTAAAATCTGATGTTAACCACCCGCTCCTGCTCTACCAGTGCACTCCAGCATTTCTGAGGTGTGGGTTGGAGCAAATCCCTGGCCGGTTGCCGTGTTCGCCAACCACGACCTGCTCAGGTCCCGTGCTCGCATGTATAACGAACGGCTGATGCGCCGGGCCCTGATTGTGTAGGGTCAACCTGGTAATACGACACAAGAGGTAAAAACATCTTAGTGTATGCCCGGTCCAGACTTTGAAAATGTGTACACCTCTGCTGTGATTTGTGCATTTGTTTTGTATAACAACCAGGGGTTGTTCTTTTAAGGGGAGGGGAGGGGACACACGGATACAGCAGAGTGAATGGATGATAAAGTGTCCCTGAATTTCTGAAAGGGGGGGTGCAGGACATTATAATGTCCAGGATTATTGCTCATATTCTACACAGTACAACTGTACAGTCTGACAGCGGTGGGGATGAGAGACCTGTGCTAGCTCCTTCCTGCTCTGAGGGTCTCAGTCGCCTCTGAAGGAGCTGCTGAGCTCCTCTACCGTCCGGTGCAGTGGCTGAGAGCTGCTGCCCATGATGATGATGACACTTGAATGATAACTGTCTCACTGTAGGCCTCAAATACAAACTGATCAAGCTGATCATGAGTTATTACAATCTTGCTACTGTAGGTGTAATGCAGTAGCCTAATGTGTTTTTATAATCTGTAATAGGTATAACTGTGGCAAAATGCTGTTATATATGCGTTTTTGACCCCCCAAAAAACCCAGTTTTTTTCAGCCAGCTGCCCGCGAGAGGCGTCCCTTATTTCAATCTCTGGGAGTTGGCAACCCTAACACACACACACACACACACACACACACACACACACACACACACACACACACACACACACACACACACACACACACACTCACAGTTATTCATATTCACTGCATGCACACCAACATCTAGGAAATTTAAAAAAAAAGCTTCATATATTGCACATTCCTCAATTTGTGATTTGTCATGTTTTCCTCTGCAGGTCTGCTGCCATCACCGCAGGCGACACACCCTGACCAGACCTACAGGCAAACAGTTTTCAATAAATACAAATTTTAAAATAACAATTGTTGTGCAAATTCTTTATTATGTGCAAATTAGCTTCCTTAAAAGTGCTGTGAGCATTTTAAAGTGTTCTGTGGATGAGAAGAAAGTGCTCAGTGTAAAGTACAGTGTCATTCCTAGTAAGGAACGTCTGTTCGTTACAAACCGAGAATGTAAGTACACTGAAATATATTTGAGTCATGAGAACAACATTCTGCCAATAACATAATAAAAGTTATTATATTAAAGGTGGAATACAACATTTTCTCGAAAAGACGAAGCCCCACGTCTGTTACTCACTTTTTGAACAACGCGCATGCGCCAGACCATCCGCCCGGCTCTCCTGCTTCTCCCAGAAAACGCGGAAGTGTACGAGCGCGATCTCCTCTTCTCCGGCGTGCACGGCTCTGTACAGTTTCTGCGATCCGCCTCGCTCATAAATAAAGCTTTTTTTTCTGAAACAGCTACAGTTTCATTATGTCAGACTCGCTATCGCTAAGTACGAGCTCAGAAGCTCACCGGCTACATAAACACTCTGAATGCGCATGCGCAAAAGGGAGAAGCTGATTGGGCGCAAGCACGGAGAACCGCCTTACGAAAGCAGCTCGTCAGAATGATTGACAAACAGACCCACCAATTATTTAGGTGATCCACCCGGAAATCAAAATGTTGTATTACACCTTTAAGGAGTGGCATTTTTTAATCATTTCCAAATGAAATACCTGCCGCATATATTGTAATGTGCAAAACACATTTCTTGGAAAGGATTTTAAACACTTTATCCATCAAAAATAAGCATCATAGATGGAATAGCCGTTATGTTCTATACGGTCGTCAAGCGAAGTTGGGAAAAATCTTTAAAAATTTCGACTACATTACTGATGTTATACTAGAAATGACAAAAATAACACTCTTGTTAGCAACTGGAGCAAGAGAGCTGAAACAACACAAACACACAATATCAGATAACTGAAAACAATCCACAGTGGAAACCATCTGACAGGAAACAAGTCTCAAAGCTTGATGAATCCTGCCATCTAGCGGCCAAAGGTTAGTACTACTGCTGTAAAGAGAGCTGATGGATACAGACCATTAAAAAAATGAATATAATTCAAAAGTTTATTTCTAAAGTTAAATGAAAAAAAGTTAAACTCTCATGCAGTCTAAATGATATTAATTATGTATTTGTTTATTTTTACACAATTTGGACTTCCAGCTTGTAAAAACCACGAAAACAGCTTTTCAGAAAATTTGATTACCGTGGAGAAATCAGCCCAAATTTTGCGAGGTATGAATGTTTTCGTTTCAAAAGTGTTTGGTTCTATATGATGAAGACTGCAGACTTGACACCTTGCCACTGGGATTACCTTTTCCACACCTTTCACAATTCAAGTGCCTTTCTCCATATTTGCTCATGTGACCAGTACACGGGGGGGGGGGGGGGGGGGGGGGGGGGTTCCTCCTGTTTCCTCTCACGTGTTGACTGGGATTAATTGGGAGTAGTTTACTTGGGATGTGCATCTAATATGGAT
The DNA here is from genome assembly GCF_902148845.1 of Salarias fasciatus. Taxonomy (NCBI): domain Eukaryota; kingdom Metazoa; phylum Chordata; class Actinopteri; order Blenniiformes; family Blenniidae; genus Salarias; species Salarias fasciatus. The sequence continues at coordinate 24,906,085 of NC_043762.1, forward strand.
GGTTCATTCTCCTTTGTCATAAGGTTGACAGCTTTGGATGTTGGCTGTGGGTTTACCTTTTCTAGATCACAGTTCACACTATCTGCTCCTCTTTTGCAGTCTGATGCTTGGAAGGTTATTTTACCAGATGTTGCAGCTAATTCAGCTTCTAACTCAAGCTGTTCTCTTCTTCCTCCGAGCTGCTGCTCCTGATCCTCCAGCTGATGTTTCTGCTTCAGAGCTGCTGCTTTTGTGACCAGTGCAAATTTCTCAGTCTCTACTTTGATGATGTGATGAAGTTGTGGATCTGCAGCTTTTCCTGCTCTCAGCTCTCTTTTTGCTGGAAGACTTGCCAACAATTGACCTCAGCCCAAACATCATCATTTATCACTCTGTTTTCATTTTCATCGACCTTTTGATGAACAATCCAGTTTGCACTATTTCAGCGCCATAGATTTATCATTAAATAACAACCTGCTGATACTCAAGCTCCACAACTGCCCAGGGTTTCCCCCAGAAAACTTGCGAAGCCCCGTGGTTGGACTGCTGGAGAAGCCCAGTTTTGTGCTCAATAGCTCCCAGGTTATTTTGCCTATGGACTCCAAATCACTTGTGAATTACATTGCTACAGTGTGCTGATCAGACACAGCTATTTGTTTTCTTGGGGAATGTTATTAATAATTTTTATTAATATTTTTTATGAAAAATAGACATTTTTTTTCTCAATAGCTCCCAGGTTATTTGACCTATTGTCACCAAATCACTTGTGAATCACTGCACTACACTGTCTCTTTCAGACACACGTCTTTGTTTCAGCTTTCAATATTTTAAATATTTTTTATTAATATTTTTATGAAAATTATATTTTAGCTCAATAGCTCCCAGGTTATTGGACCTATTGACCCCAAATCACCTGTGAATCCCATTACTGTATTGTGCGGTTCAGACACAGCTCTTCGTTTGCTCAAAAAAGTAATTAATCAATTTTCTTAATATTTTTATGAAAAAAAGAGAGTTTTTCCTCAATAGCTCCCAGGTTATTGGACCTATTGACTACAAATCACCTGTTAATCCCATTACTGTATTGTGCAGTTCAGACACAGCTTTTTGTTTGCTCAAAGAAAGTTATAAATACATTTTATTAATATTTTTATGATAAATAGAGGGTTTTTCCTCAATAGCTCCCAGGTTATTGGACCTACTAACTCCAAATCTCTTGTGAATCACATTACTCTAGTGTCTCTTTCAGACACATCTCTTTGTTTTAGCTTTAAATATTGTAAAAAAAAAAAAAAAAAGAGAGAGAAATGCATTATCTCCCTGTTCATTTGACCTATATTGACTGAAAATCCCAATTAGCATAAGCTTTTCTCAGTGTACTTTGTTGGTCAGTTTTGCTTTCACTGACAGTATTCATGTGTCTCCTATTCATTATTAAAGGTGCATTAAGGAGTTTTACAACCTTAAAAATATTTATTTTCCACCACAAATATGTTACACATTTTTAATGATGTGTACAATGTGCCCTGACATATTCATTACAAGTACCTCTAACAGCGCTAAATTGTCACTTGAAAGTTGCAGTGCCGGTCCAGCACCAGAATTTTTTTGGGGAGAATTTGAAAGGAATGACGTAATGCACGCTCCGGCTTGTTAAGTTTTGCTTTGTCCGCCATTACTCCGCCAGATGCTTAGTGAGCAACAACTGAGCAGGATCTTCCAGAAAGTAAGAAAAGACTGGCTTCTAGCACTGCCACAGCTCCACACAGACTCCACCAGGTAAAAGAAACTTAAATCTTACTTGAGCGCTTCTAAACGAGCGAAGACGGAGTCCCCCTCTTCCGTGCACGCGAGCCATAAAGTGATTTCCGGTCTGCGGGCAGCTGAAAAGCGCAGCTTCTGTGGCTCTGCAGCAGTCTTAATTGGGCTCAAACAAGTTTGTTTCTGATCATCCAATGATGTTTATTTGTGTTTGTGTTTGATAGCCTCCTGTACGTCCAGTTGCCTTATATCGCTGTTAAATACCGGTAAGCTAGTTGGCGATTTTAACGTGGCTTGTTGTTATGCTAATAAAGATATGTCACGGAGGTGACACGTTTTCTTTTCTTTTTGCACCAAAATTGCTAGATTGCTCGACAGAGTAATTTCATCCCAAGCAGTGCATTGTACGGTTTGAAAATTGAGAAAAGGGACATTACAATGTCACAATCAGCTTATTTTGCTTGCCAAAAGCTGATTCATGCCTCCGGTATTGCATATGGATTGATATTTTGCCTCAAAATGATTGAATATAACACAGCAGAGTCACATTTACAACATTTGAGTAAAACCAATACTTTATACCACTTAAAAAATGAGTAAAGGGACATTACAATGTCAAAATCAGCTTATGCTTGCTAAAAGCTGATTCCGCGGACTGGAATCAGCCAAAACTTGATTTCTGCCAGAAAGTGATTTCCGTACGACGCACTGCTTGGGATGAAATTACTCTGTCGAGCAATCTAGTAGTTTTAGTGCAAAACAAAAAAGAAAAAAGAAAAGAAAAAGTGTCAGCTCCTTACACAACTTTATTAGCATAACAACAAGCCAGGTTAAAATCGTCAACTAGCTTGCCGGTATTTAACAGCGATATAAGGCAGCTGGACGTACAGGAGGCTATCAAACGCAAACACAAATAAACATCGTTGGATGATCAGAAACAAACTTGTTTGAGCCTGCTGCAGAGCCACAGAAGCTGCGCTTTTCAGCTGCCCGCGGACCGGAAATCACTTTATGGCAGGGAATCACTTTTTGGCACGACACCGGCTCACTTGACCGCAGTAGTGAGGGCAAGGTGCTGCAGGTCACAGAGGAAAAGCGAGGAACCTCATAAACTAGAGGTTTGACCTCAGAGAGCAGAAGTTCCCTGCTGTTGCAGCTGCTGCTGTAGCTCTCTCTGCTGAAGTGCTGTCCATCCCAGCCTTATCTTATATAGCTACAGGAGCCTCGACTCCGCTCTTTTTCTTTGTCCCTTTATTTCAATTCATTCCATAGGTTATAAGTCTCTACTGCTATGTTATCTGCTTTTATAATAGATCTGTGGCCAGAAGAGTGCATCCCCACTCAACCAAACCAGCTTTGTGTGGTGTATTTCTATTGTACTGAATAAAGTCGTGTCTGTGTGTGTGTGTGTGAAAATATATTGTAAAAGTTAGTTGTTTTGGGGAAAAAAAAGGGTCGTGGTGGGTGCTACAAAATCCCCTTGCCATAAGCTGTTACCATCTATTACCACTGACAGTGACGTATTTCCATGATGTCATGTTCATTATTCTTATCCATTTTTGTACAGATGATGCTTGCTGTTGACAGTGGTTGTCTGATGGCGTTTTCCTGTAGCTGTGCACCAGGAAAAGGGTTTTTCAACCACATTGTGGCCCTGCTTCATCAGACAGTGCATTATACACAGTATGGCCTGCAGACTGTCCCTCCATCTCTGGCCTGCATGAGCAATCTACAACAATGGCATAGAGCGAGAAATCAGGTGGGTGTATAATAAGGTAGTTTATTTACTCTGTTTTCATTAAGTGCTTGTGTTTACCATATGTTGTCTTTTTTGTTTGTGTCCTGAAATTAATAAAAAAAAAACAACACACACAGACACAGACTTGTATTACTACAATTCTCTGCAAAAATTAACATATTTCACCGTTGGTTTCAGGGAATTCATCCAGAACCGAGAGGCACCCAGCTGCAGACAAGATGGTGGCCTCCATTTAATCCATACCGGAAGTCCATACCGGAAGATGTTCATCCGCACCAGATCGGCTTTGTGGAAGTTGTAACTTCTTGCTTCTCTCGCGAGTGAAGAAACCTTTTGCCAGGGGTGTTTGGTTCTCCCCCACACACAAATCCTTCACGTGTATCCATTGTAACCCCGGTTATTTCTAGTAGTATAGAACATTCCGACGGTCCTGAACGCACCATCCGCTGGTTGCAGAGATGCAAACAGATGTTCACGAGGATTAAAAAACAAAACAAAAACAAAACAAAAAAGAAAAAAAACCCGTGCAGCTGCTATAAATGTGCGTCTCTGCGGTATGGAAGCTCCACTCCCACCAGTGAGCTCTTTTCTCTGCAACACCAATAATTAACCAAATAACTAATGAATTTAAAATGTGATTAATGAGAGATTTGACCTTGTATGGAAGAACCTTTGCTAAAGCAGAAGGAATATCACGATCTGTTTATCTGTCATTAGCAATGGAGATGAGCCCAGATGTTCTTAAAAAACTAGACAAGATTTCATTTAAAGCTCGTGTCCGGAGTTTCCATTCTTTTCCAATGTATGTATCATTTTTCAACAGAGCTTAAATGTGTCAGCCTGGTTCGATACTACAATATAATATTAGCATAAAGCAATATAAAAATTAATTTATGAGCTCCGCCTTTGTCTCATAGACCCCCATGTTATCCGAAAAAGGCCGGTCAGCTTTAGCCAGTAGATTTCGAGCTTCCGCATTCTCGTGCCGTCAATCAAAGTGTGCGCGCAGCCAGAGAGCACGCGCACTCGCCCAGGCAGAGGCCCGCTTACCTCAGATATATCCACTGTCTGCTGAACATCCACTGTAAACAGCTAAACATTTAGGATGCTGTAGGACTCGGAGGCTCTCATTATCACCCGACGGATAATAGCGTGCACAATTAAAGGGGCGTGGCTTGGTCGCTCATGAAAGGGCGGAACCTCGAGACATTGGATTAAAAAAAAACCTCTCTCGTTCAAAACTCCGGACACGAGCTTTAATTTCATCTGGAAGAACAAAGTCCACTATGTAAAAAGGGAACTCATGTGAAATAAGAGAGCAGACAGGGGATGGAAGGATTAAGTTTTCATTTAACAATGCATTCAAAGTTAACTATGCCAATTTAATAAAACAGGACCTCAATATATGTAGGCTATTGTACCTCAATATATATGTATCAATATATATATTTGTAACCTATGTACCCTGTGTTTATATATGAATTTGTCATGGCCAGCCCCCCGGCCTCCTCGTAGGGAGGCCGTTTGTTTGTTTTTCAGGTGGGCGGCACTAGAGCGGGTTTTCGGAGGCGTGGTTCCAGCTCATCAGCCAGATGAGGGTCAGCTGCTCTCGTCCCTATTTAAGTGGCGTCCTTGGCTGGAATCGGCGCTGGATCTTAACCTCTGCTACAGTGTGTTAGACGTGCCTGCTTTGACCTGCTCTCGTGATCTGTGAATTGACCTTTTTTTTCTCTCTGCCCTCAGTCTGGGGATCCGCTCCGCCTGCCGCTCCTGCCGCCTGCCTGCTCCTAGTACCTCCGGACTCGGATCCACCTTGGACTGGAAATTGCCGAGAGTCATCCCGGACCCAGCTTGGTCCGGCTCAGCTTCTGGACTCACCTTTTGTTCTAATAAATCCGTTTTTTTTACCCGCCATCTGTTCTCTCGCGTCGTCTGCGCCTGAGCCTTCGACCCCCACCCGTAACGGTAAGATCCAGCCAAGATGAGCTCAGCAGACGGCAACCCCGGGAGAGACCAGGTACCTTCGGCTCCGCAGTCTGTGGCGAAGAAGCTGGCCGAACACGACAAAGTACTGGGAACAATGTTTGGCCAGGTCTCCCGTTTGTCCGAGCAGGTTGCTGGGATCGCCGAACACCTGGCTGCCTCATCAGCGGTCTCCGCGGTGGCTCCTCCCCCCTCCCCGGTCCCGGCTCCGGCTCCGCAGATGATGGCTCCATTCCGGGAGCCGAATGCGCCCACACCGGAGCGGTACGCTGGAGACCTTGGTTCCTGCCAGGCCTTCCTCACGCAGGTTTCTCTCGTGTTTGAGCTGCAGCCGCTATCTTATCCCTCCGACCGGTCCCGCATCGCTTACCTAATCGGGCTCCTCTCTGGCCCGGCGAGGGCGTGGGGAATGGCATTGTGGGAGAATCAGTCGCCGGCTTGTCGGACTTATCAAACCTTCACGGAGGAGATGAAGAGGAATTTTGACCACCCGGTGAAGGGTAGAGACGCGGGGGACAGGCTCATGATTATCCGCTAAGGAAGCCGCAGTGTGGCCGAGTACGCCATCGAGTTCCGGACTCTAGCCGCGGGGAGTGGATGGAACAGCAGCGCTCTCCAGTGCGCGTTCTTACGGGGCCTGCAGGATGACTTGCAGGACGAACTGGCCACCCGAGAGCGACCTCCCGATTTGGACAGCTTGATTTTTTTGTGCACCAGCATGGACAACCGCATCAGAGAACGCCTTCGGGTGTGAGTGAGCCGCGTCCCGGCTTCCGTAGTTTCTGCCCCGAATCAGCCAGCGGGAACGGGGGCGTCGGTCTCGGCTTCGGAGCCAGAGCCCATGCAGATCGGCCGGGTCCAGCTCTCCTCGCAGGAGAAGAGGAGGCAGCGCCGGGCCACGAACGCCTGTCTCTACTGCGGCGGCTCTGGACATTATGTCGCTGAGTGCCCCAAGCGGCCGCTAAAAGATCAGGCTCCCCTGTAGATGCGGGGCTGCGGGTGAGCCGAACTTCCATCAAGACCCCTCAACGATTTCAGGTAACCGGCACTCTCTGTTATCTCACCCAGTCTGTTCCTGTTGCTGCCCTGGTGGATTCAGGTGCAGAGGAAAGTTTCATGGACATCCAGCTAGCTCGCCAGCTGGACATTCCCTGTGTTCCGCTGGAGTCTGAGCTAGCTGTGAGGTCACTAAATGGGCTCCATCTGGCTCAGGTCAGCCACAAGACCTGTCCGGTGGATTTGGTGCTCTCTGGAAATCATCATGAGACTCTGACCTTCCACCTAATTGACCACTCGCAGCCCCCGCTGGTGCTGGGTTTCCCGTGGCTGCGTAAACACAACCCCCGCATTGACTGGATTAAGGAGGAGATTGATTCCTGGAGCCCATTTTGTTTAAGTAACTGTTTACGTTCTGCACTCACTCCGCATGTCTCTCTGCAGTCCTCCCCGGTAGATCTGTCAGCAGTCCCTGAGGCGTACCACGACCTGGTCCAAGTGTTCAGTAAGAGCAAGGCCCTCTCTCTGCCGCCACACCGACCTTACGACTGTCCCATCGATCTGTTTCCAGGAGCCACATTGCCCCGCAGCCGGCTGTACAATTTGACCCGGCCTGAGCGCGCCGCCATGGAGACCTACATTCAGGAGTCCCTGGCGGCTGGAACCATTCGTCCCTCTTCTTCTCCGGTGGCGGCGGGGTATTTCTTCATCGGCAAGAAGGACGGCTCTCTGAGACCCTGCATTGATTTCAGAGGTCTAAATGACATCACCGTAAAGAACCGCTACCCGCTGCCCTTGCTTAGCTCGGCCTTCCTTCCCCTGCACGGCGCCACGGTGTTCACGAAACTGGATCTCCGCAACGCCTATCACCTGGTCCGCATTCGTGAGGGGGATGAGTGGAAGACCGCGTTCAACACTCCGCTGGGCCATTTTGAGTACTTGGTTATGTCATTTGGACTCACTAACGCTCCTGCGGTTTTTCAGAACCTCATGAATGATGTGCTCCGAGACTTCATTGACCGCTTCGTTTTTGTGTACCTTGACGATGTCCTGATCTACTCCCGCAGTACTGAGGAACACATCCAGCATGTCCGTCTGGTCCTGGAGAGACTCCTGAAGAACCACCTGTATGTGAAGGCCGAGAAGTGTGAGTTCCATCAGTCCACTGTGTCCTTCTTGGGTTTCATCATCTCACAGGGAGAGACTCGCATGGATCCAGCAAAGCTGGCGGCGGTACAGGAGTGGCCTGAGCCGGAGAATCGGAAGCAGCTTCAACGGTTCCTGGGTTTTGCCAACTTCTACCGCCGGTTCATCAGGAACTACAGTAAGGTGGCCGCACCCCTCACTGCTCTCACGTCCACCACTCGTCCGTTTGTTTGGTCCCCAGAGGCCGCAAAGGCCTTCCAAGAACTCAAGGTTCGATTCACTACAGCTCCCATACTAATTCAGCCTGATCCCAGTCTCCAGTTTGTGGTGGAGGTAGATGCCTAGGAAACCGGTGTGGGAGCCGTTTTGTCCCAACGCCCTACCTCGGACAACAAGCTGCACCCCTGTGCTTTTTTTTCTCGCCGCCTCTCACCAGCAGAACGCAATTATGACATCGGCAACCGAGAGCTTCTGGCGGTCAAGCTGGCATTGGAGGAGGGGAGGCACTGGCTGGAGGGAGCTGAGCAGCCATTCATAGTGTGGACTGATCACAAGAACCTTGAGTATGTGCGCTCTGCTAAACGTCTGAACTCCCGTCAGGCCCGTTGAACTCTGTTTTTTGGGCGTTTCAACTTCACCTTGACCTACCGCCCGGGGTCGCGTCACATCAAGCCAGATGCTCTGTCACGCCAGTTTGCCACCGAGGACTCCCCATCAGAACCGGGTTCCATCCTTCCCCAGTCCTGCACTGTCGGATCTCTCGCATGGGAGGTGGAATCCCTAGTGCAACAGGCTCAACAGCACAAGCCAGGTCCAGGTAACGGCCCTGCTAACTGCCTGTTTGTGCCCAGCTCTGTCTGCTCTCAGGTCCTGCAGTGGGGACACTCTTCCCAGCTTTTCTGCCATCCTGGAGTCACCTCCACGTTGGGAGTTCTACGACAGAGGTTTTGGTGGCCATCGATGGACAAGGGTACGCGGGAGTTTGTGGCGGCCTGCGTTTTCTGCGCCCGGAATAAGACATCCACTCAGCCCTGTTCTGGCCTCCTTCAACCCTTGCCAGTGCCCAGTCGGCCGTGGTCCCATATTGCACTGGAATAATCAGCTATAACGAATTAATCACTAAATGCAAAATCTCACTTTCACAAATAGAATATAACATTATAGTTTCAGTGATACCAAAAGGCTTGATTCATCTATTAAAAGGATAAAATTCAACCCACAAACTCAGAAAATTGAAAAGCAGATATTAATAAATGGAATGGATATAAATGAATGTTCAAACAAATTGATCTGAAGCAATATTGGGCCCACAGGTCGACCTGCAGCAACATCCTACTGGAACTCCATATGCAGTGAAATAGACTGGAACCAGTCCTGGCTGGCTGGAGAACAGGTCTGCATCAATAACAAAATCAAAGAAATAACCTTTAAAATTCTTCATATCTATCCAGCAAAAAAAAAAAACATTGCAAAGATTTAAGTTCGACATAGAATACAACTGCTGTTTCTGTGCAAATGAGATGGAAACAATACAACACCTTTTCTATCTATGTAGTTTTAATCAAACTTTCTGGACCAAAGCTGGAGTTTTTTTTTTTTTTTTTTTTCATCAAACAGAACCTGTAAAGAGGCTGTAAAGACTCTGGCTTTAATGGAAAAGTTCTGCTCCATCTGATGGATCAGTAAATCCCTTGTTTGTCGTTTCCTTTGCTTATTGTTGTTTTTCTATTTTATTATGAACGTCATTTTTGTTTACTATTTTCTCCTCTGGTGGTACAATTGGATACTCTTAATGTAATGACGTGTGAATGGTGTGTCTCTGTCTAAATGTTTGATGTTTGTTTGTACTGTTTGTATTCTATAATCTTACCTTTAAAAAAAACACTTCCGCGGTCAACTTCTGGTACGGACTTCCGGTATGGATTGCAAATGGCGGCCACTGTCTTGTCTGCAGCTGGGTGCTCTTGGGGCCAGAACCTGTGAGTGATGTGGTGGTGCAAAAGCCAACAACAGCTGGCAGGAGTGAACACTGTATCCACCAGAGATGGGATACTTGGACTCGAGACTCGGACTCGACTCGGACTCGAGTCACGATTTTATGACTTTTTGACTCGACTTGATAAAATCAAAATAAGACTTGGACTTGCTTGGACTCTAAGCTCAGTGACTCTAGACTTGGACTCGACTCGAATCCTTTGACTCGACGAGTCACGTCAAGTCATAATAGTCATTTTAAAAGTGCGATGTATGAATCATTTTTATTTTTTATCGCTTCATTTCATGGGATCGCAGTGGCGAGGTGCGCCTGCGGCGGGAGCGCTTGTTTCGTGTCGCCTAGACCACGTGCAACGGGCGGAGTTCGTTCACTTCCGCATTGACGGGAGCGCTCGTTTTCAGCACCCGCGCATTCCAGGCGCATTCCAAACAACACAACAGGTCGGCCACGATTGTTTATAATAAACTGGTTTCAACACTGCCCGCCTGGAATGCGCGCATAGGCGTCAGTTTAGGGGAGACTTTTGCCAGGGATGTTTTTTTCTCCACCACAAACAAGTCCTTCACGTGAAGCCATTTTAACCCTGATTATTTTCAGTAGTATATAACATTCCGATGCTCCTGAACGCATCGTCCGCAAGCATCAGAGACGCAAACAGACGTTCAGAGGATTAAAAAAACAAAACAAAAAGTGCGGCTGTTCTAAATGTGTGTCTGTTCCAGTGGAAGCTCCACACAGAGCAGCTCTTTCTTCTGCAGCACCTGTGGTGAGTTTGAAAACTTGGTTGCTAATTTAACCCTGTGATTATCCCATGTTATAGACTTTATGCAAGAGGCGGTAGTCTGTTTTGAAATGTGGATATGCCCTGAAGAACTTTACTCTCAACATGCTAACAGCAACATTTTGAGGCTGTTTGGCCTCATTCTAGTCTCAGCTAATGTTCATCATCAATATACTTTTCGTCCCCGGGGGACCTGCTGCTTTTGATTAAAAGAAATGCGAGTTTTGTTGAAAGATGTGAATAGGGACGAATTTCATATTTTTATATTTGAACTGTAATGAAGAAGAATGCATCAAAGATGCTTTATTTCATTAAGGAAACACAATTTATTTTAAGATAGGTTTAAATGTGCACACTTCTTTTTTTTTTTAATCTGACCCTTGGTTCAAATCTCACTGGACATTTAACACTGAACATAGAAAACAGAGCTGAACATACTCAGACACTGTCTTTTGTCCCCAACAGAACTGCAGCTGTGAGGACTGGAAGTCCTACAGGTCCAGATATGTAGGCTACAAGGTAACATCATCATTTTTAAAAGTGCCCAAAACATTGTCCTGCCGTTCTGAAGCACTAATGAAGACATGACATCTGTCCTCCTTGTCCGTCCTCCCAGCTTGTCTCTATGGACATGGCAGACAGTCACACTCGGCCTGGTCACAATCAACATTGACTCCAGGTGGACAGCAGACTAAAAAATTCAGCCTCAACAAACTGTGCCAATTTTTATTTTCACTATACTACAGTTTTCGAGCAATCAGATGCAAAAAAATTCATCCAGTAATCTTATTTGGTAGTAAAATGGTGATCAGTTAAAGATGTTGAGGTAAAATGGGGTATGGACTCTACATTATCATGACTTGGATAGCATAACAAGACGTAAAACAGATGAAGAGCATCACTACAACTTAATAAACTCAGTTGTTTGTTTAATTTAGTAAAATATATGAACAGAACTCTGCTTTATTGCCCATCAAATGACCACAAAAGACTCTATAACGTGCAAATGTGATGAAATATGTGGAAAATAAATTATCTTTTCTGCAAACTTAATATAAATGTCTGCACATACAATTTGCACATTGCTGGATTGCTGAAATTTATGTTTCTTAACTGATTTGTATCAAATGAACAACAACAACTGCATTATTTCTGAAATCTTGACACTCAGAAGTTTGTAAAACGTCCTATCGGGCCGATGAATCGGTCGACCTCTAACTGGCAGTGCAGTGAAATAACATAAAGTCACTGAAATTGTTGTTTAAATTATCTGGCAATTACCATTACCAAATTTACCAAATGAGAATTTTCCCGTAGCATTATGCGAGTTATTCAAAAAGAGGAATTTTGGAATTCAAAGTCCTTGCTTCGATTCTCTGCGTTAGTTTTCTGTGGGTAAAAGATGTACTTTTAGGCAAATATGTTGTCTTGAGAGTTGTAGATAAATACACCCCTTTTCAACATGCTCACATGTTCCAATAATATCAAGAATTTCAACTTCTAAGTGGAATAACAAAATGCGAGGGTCTGGACACTACATGGGGGACGGACACTACAATTGCAAACAACAGATCCCATTTGCAACTGTTGTAATATTAATTGTGTGCACTATATCCACAACATATCATCATTCAAATAGTGCTACCCAGGTATATAAAATAGAACATTCAGCTCAAGCCAAATACATAGTAGGAATGAGGAGCTGGATAGGGGTACGGACACGACCGGAAATTCTGGACATCGAGATACTGTATTAGTTCAGCCTTTGTAACTTCATAGATAGTATATTGCTGATGCTATTTTTGGTCAGAAACTGATCCAATACCATAATAGATATATTTTAGACATGGCCTTGGCTTATATTGTGCTTATTTAAAAAAATAAGTCTCCCTTAAGTCAAAAATCAGCTGAAATAGAGAAATATATAACGAGTTGAGCTTCCAGCTTCGCGGAACACAGCTCGGCCCCCACAGCTTGAATTAGCACGAAACAACCTGCAAAATAAAAGTAATCACATCCATTATCAAAAAACATCACAGTATTTCAATATATTTCTGATTTCCTTTGAAAATGAAGCTCCTAAAATTCAAACAATCTTGTTTTGACCAGATATAACGCCCTTTTTCCTACAAAAAACCTTACATCAAATCGTCTTGGCAAAGATGATCAATGAAACATGCAGAAATAAATGCATGTTGTTGTTTCAGTAAGCCATTGGCTGTCCAAACACACTCTCAAATGCATTCAAACACGAGCCGACACCACATTAGAAGACAATAACAACACACACAATACATTTCACAGGAAGATTGTGACCAGGCCGACTGCTGAGCCTCTCCTGGGACATCGTGGAGCAGAGCCTCGTTTTCAGACGCCGTTGAGAACTGAGGCTGCTCTCTGCTTCTCTAGACGACACTGAACCACCAGCAGGAGCCGAGCCAGGGTCTGACCAGGGTCTCCACTGGGACCTCCAGCAAGAACCAGGGTCTCCTGATCAAATAAGTACACTTTGCACTTCCATTGTAACTAGTAATCTGTAACCTGGGAGATAACCGGACTATTATTTTATTGTTTGTTTGTTTCTTTCTTACTTTGTGCAGACGTCACCTCTTCAGTCACCAGTTCTGTCAGCTTTGTTCATTTCTGTTGATCTCTGCTCCTGGACAAATAAAATAATGGAAAACACTCCTGAGACTGATGGTTCTCTGTGTCTAACACACCTTGGATGTTCAGTAATGTTGTTGTGTCGATGGTGCAGTAGTATTTTAATATATTCTTTAATGGTGGCAGAGCATATTTACCAGGTCAGAGACATGTCAGTGTGTGTAGATCTGGTTCATTAGCTTGATCAGTCTAAAGCTATCTGAGGACGTCTGATGGTGATTCTGTGGATTAACAGACCGCCTCCTCTGATGTCGGTTGCTTTTCTTTTGAAATGTTGATTTGTGATTAGGTCTTTCCTCAGATTTTATAAATGAAAGAAGGAAACAGAATGACTGGCCGTACGCAGGTTGTGCAGGAGGCAGTGAACGCAGCACAGCAGAATCAAACCTTCCATGAAACAGCAGAGAGCAGAAGAGGAAGAAGTCATACCATAACCTGGAATATCCACTCATGGCAGAGTTTTGCTCCAATAATTAAAGCTAATAATAATAATAATAATGATGACAATAAATGGTTCCAACCTCCCAGCAACAAAGGTGAGACAATAAGGCTTCATGTTGTTCCTCTGCTGATTCACCAGGTTTTTGTGACAAAGTTGACAGAGTCATCAGACAGACTGATCATTGGTGTTTCTGTTGTGGGCTGCCTGACTGTGTTTTTGTAAATGTTCCATTTACTCCTGGAGTTGCTTTGTGTAAAATGTTCGATTTGAGAGGAAACGGGATAGTTAGGCTTGAAGCCAAGATTGGTCCAGTCACAGATATAATGTTCTGGTAACAGCATGTGTTCTAATGTAACTCCAACTATCCTCCAGTGACCTGAGGTTTATTCTTTTATTCTGGAAATGCTTTAACCTCCTTCCTATTTGTGATGAATAGAGTTCAGTGGTTTGTTTCTGTGTTGTCTCTGAGCTGTAAATCCAGTTGACAAGTAGCTGATGTATCTGACATGTAGCTGATTTCAACATGAAGTTCAGCATTGTTGGGTTTGTAACTCATAAAAGTTTGAGGCCAGAGGATTTTATTAAAAACATGACAATCACCTACAATGTGAAATAATTCTCTAAGCATCTGAAGGCAGCCACACCAAAAGTAAAATCAGTTATAGTCATCATCTCAAGCACTTCTCAAAAGCAGTGGTGACTGGTCATTAGGCGCAGGTGGAGCACAGCACCTTTATGCTGTGTTTGACAGATATGGTGAAAATACCCAATCTACAAGCTCGCTTCTCAAAAAGAGTATCGATATCTCAGTCCAAAATTTCCTTAACAGTGCCTCCCCAGTTTTTTTTTTTTAATGACTTGTTTAGGACTCGAGGAAAAAAGTTTAGGACTTGGACTCGACTCGGGACTCGACTGTCTTGACTTGGGACTCGACTCAGGACTTGATTGTCAGGACTCGGGACTCGACTCGGGACTCGAGTGCAACGACTTGAGACTCGACTTTGACTTGCAAAACAAGGACTTGGTCCCACCTCTGGTATCCACTCCATTATCATCAGTGACCATGCCCCAGTATCATTCAAATGGAATCACACAAGACCACACAAACCAACCCACAGATGGCGCTTCAACATATCACTTCTGAAAGATGATGAATTTAACAACCTCATCAAAAAAAGAGTGGGCATCCTTCCTGGAAATAAATGATTCCTCAAAGCCATCACCCACACTTTTATGGGAAACAGGTAAAGCTGTCCTAAGAGGAATCATAATATCATACTCTGCCTTTAAAAAAAAGAAAGAAAGACAACAAGAATCTGAGTTACAAGAAAAAATCAAACAACTTGAAATCATCAATGCAACTAACCCAACAGAAGAAAATGAGAAGAAATTAAGACAGTATAAATTAGAAATTAACCAAATATTGAATAAGAAAATCAGCTTTTTAATCAACAGACTCCGGCAAGAAAACTTCCACTACAATAACAAATCAGGAAAATACCTCGCAAATCAAATCAAAAGAAATAAGGAAAAATCCACCATCCCCACCATCAAGAACTCAGCAGGGAAGCCAACTAACTCACCAGATGAAATCAATCAAGTATTCAAAGAATTTTATGCAAACCTTTACTCCTCAGACAATAACTCAAAGGATGAGGACATATAGTCCATGAGCCAGACCACTGATTGCAATAAATCAGGTGGGCAATTCCTAGTTTGTTTTTTTGAGTTGCTCCACATCCCTAGTTTATGGTTTGGCATGATAACCACTGCAGACTGGTAGCTTAGTGGTGGTTATCATGCTTTTAATCTATGGACCACTGTTGCAGAAATACCTGAATTTCGTATGGTGCTTGTTTGCTTTTATGGGACTTGTGGACTACCTGTTGACTACCCTTCCCCCCTAAATCATTCAGATTTATTCCCAAGACATCAAAGAACTGAAAAAAATAGTTTTATTTGTTTTCCAGATAAATTTTGACACTTTTATAGCCTTCTTTAAAAAAAAAATTTATAGGCGGAAATAGGATTTTTATTTTTCTCTTGAATATATTTTCTCAGCAGAGTAATTGGGTAATACTTACATCATTTCAGACACTGGATTTGAATTCTGACAGGTCTTACCTTTCATCTGGTACCAAACTTATGCCTGTAGCCCTCATAGTTTTGGAAATACACACATTTTTTTGCATGTTGTATTAGGTGGAATTTTGCATGGATTTGATGAAGAATCCAGGGTAAGATGAAGTATATGAAACCACATTAGTTTATTACGAATATAAATACAAAGAATGTAAGTTATTGAAACTTTTACACGTATTAAGCATTCCCTCATGTAATCGGTGACAGGGTCACAGGGAGAGGCGAATCCAGGTGAATTTCTGAGGAGCAAGAGAAACACATGTGAGCATGGGGCTAGGTGAATGCAATCGGAGAAAAAGACACAACACAGTGGTCAAATAAACTGTGACACCTACACAAGATCAGTCCTCAGCATCAGAGTCAGTCAGGTCTGCATCTGTGATCATATCAAGGTCATCCTCTTGGGGTTGATTGTCACATGTCTGCAATTTGCACAGGTTTGTGCATTTCAGGCCATTGCTCATGCACTGGCATTCAGGGAGCTTGCATTTCCGACTGCAGTTGCAGGACAGCAGCTGCAGCACTGCCTCAGGGGCTGGAGATCCTCGCATCCATTCCAGAATGAGTTGACCATCGTTATTTCTGGCCCAGCCATGCTCAACTGGGCTTGGGACTTGCAGATGTTGTTGTAGACTACCTGTTGGATTTGAGTTAAAGTCTTGTGTCTTTAACTTAATCAGCTGACCTCTGAACAGCATCCATATGCCTGCGCAGTACAGCTCATTGTTTTAAATGGATGTAACTAATGCTATTTTTGTGTGACATGCCTGAATATCTGTTGGATGACACAAAGACAAACCAGGATTTTTTCTGCAGCATTAAAGCAGCTGGTTGTTGCTAAAACAATGAGCTGTACTGTGCATGCACATGGCTCCTGGGAAGACAACACTCACTTCAGAGGTCAGTAGATCAAGTTACAGATGCCTTTTGTTACAGATATGTTACACAATAGGATACTCTATGTTACAGATATATCTTACCTTTCCAGATGCAAGCCTGGTAGTTGGCGCGCATGGCATGCAGAAAGAGGCAGTCCTCACATGGTGGTAGCTGGCTAGATTCAAGCTCCCCACAGCGTGCACAGAAAAGTTGGTAGCGCACTGCATTGATGTCCTTTGTTGTTGCTGGTGCAGAGTACAGTTTGCATGTGAATTCTTGCAGCCTCTCAAACAGGTCCATTGATAGATTCCAGGACTTTCCCAACTCAAGGAATAATTTTTGGAACTGCTCTGATTTTGTGACAAGCTTCAAAGCTCGAAGCTTCCCACGGCCTGCAAATGCACTCACTGTATCACATCCAGTAAATGCATGCATACCAACAAGAGCATCACACATGTCATCTCCCATTCCCTGGCTTAGTTTTTTTTATATCGAGATACCGAACTCGTTTCTGTGTTCCACACTTCTGGTACAAGTGACAGGAGATATCTCTTGAAAATGCTAGGCAGAGCACCAGCACATCAGTGTCATCAGATGTTATAACTACAGCGCTGTAGCCTTTCTCTGCAGCATGGGCTGCATGCAAAATCATTCTTGTGTCGGCCTCCTCTTGATTTGATTGCAGGCCTGCAACCTCTATGCACTGATCCCTGGTCAGATGCAAGCAGCTTTCCTCACTGGCAATGTATAGGACCGTGTTGTTAAGCTTTGCTCTCATCTTGGGCGTCTTCAACTCAGCCACCAAAAATCTAATAAGGTTTGCCTTGTTTGCCGAGCTGCTGAGGAACTTTCTCCATTGCTGGATCCGGTGGCCTGGTGCAATATTACGGAATTGTGGTGCTGCGCCTCCTCTGGTGCCAGCCCGATTTTCTCTCTCAGCATTTTTTATTGAGTCCTCTCGATAAACATCGAATACCACATCAATCCTCTGGCTGCTTGCTCCTTCATGCAAAATCTGAGTAAGGACAGACTCTGCAAGCTGAGAAAATGTCTGCTCTTTGACCTGAATCTTCTGTATCAGACCCATACCATCAATGATGGTTGCAGATGGAGCAGGGATGGTCTCTGCTGGCATGACTTGCTTCTGCAGATGTCTAGCCAGAACCGATTTGCTCGTCCTCCGTAGTGTCCCGTCTCCATTTGCGAGTGACCATGGCAATGGCCCTAGAGGGTGGGAGAGGACATCTGCCATCTGGAGATGACGGCTCTCTGCTGCCAGGACCATGAGGCCAAAAAGCTTTCTGTCAGCCTGCAAAACAATCATTTTTGGATTCTTTGCAGACTTCTTCTGGATGTCAGTAAATGTCTTAAGTTTCTTCTTGGTCATCTTGTCATGGAACTTGGTCTTTGGCTTGTGGCCTTCAAGTCGATCTTGCTTGAATGTCTCATATGCTTCTGTGCCAATGTTATAGGCATCAAGAAGGTCCTTTGCTATATCAGGAGGGGGGACAGTGCCTGTTGACAAGTTGACAAACTCAGTTGCATTTGGGTCAAATGGGTTCGTCCAGTCATTCTCAACAAGCTTCACTATCGATTGTACAGCGGCTTCATCTCTGGAAATCCTGGTTATCTGCAGATCAGGGTGGCTGACATGACTTTGTCTGTATCCCACCATTGTTCTCAGCTGTTTGAGGAACATGCTGCGGTACTCAGATGTGAGGTACTACCTTTCCACAGCAGCCCGTTTCAGGCTGAAGCCCTTTGTCCCTCCTGCTGTCTGGGTATCTCGATTGACTGTTTCCTCGATCGTTTGATCCACAGGGATCCGGCCAAAAGGATTCTGGCTACCAAGCTGGACACTGAAACCACCCTGCATAAAGTTCTGGTGTACCTCCGGATGGTCAATGGGAAGACATGACATTGTGGCATAATAATATGGCAGAAAACGTGCATAGTTGAGCTTGTCGTAGGCAAAGCACCATGGTATCATGGCACGGACTGCTGCTAGGTGCAGCATCCAATCCCCCTCTCTTGTTGCACGGAGCAAGCCGAGCATGATCTCAGCCATGTCAAGGTAAGAAACCCAGAAAGCTGCCAAAGGATGAGTAGTTCTGAGGGAGTTGATGTACTCTTGGAACAACTGGATGATGTGATTACAGGATGCATCATCCAAGAGCACTGAGAGGGAGGCCTGTGACACTTCACTGTGGAAAGTGGAGATGGTTCCAAGGACTTTTTCCAGAAGATGAATCTCTGCTCTGTGGTTATTTTCGATCCAAGGGAGAAATCCCTTCCAGGCTACCCTCATGATTGCCTCATACATGACCTTGTGAAGCCTGACGGCACGGTTGTACTTGCGTCCCTCCATCACAGCTGTGATCGATCCTTCTGCAATCACTCCGGACTCCACACACAAATCACGCAGGCCAGCATCCTGAAACCTCTTCCCCATGACTGCTAAAAGGTTGCAGATAGTATGAAATGTTCCCATTCTTAGTATTATGTTTTGGAACTTCTTTTGCTTCCATGTGATTTCTGCTGCCTTGGCATAGAGTGCTTGGTCAAACACACAAACTATCTTCTCCAGTCCAAGGGTGTTCATGATCTCCAGAGTTTGAGTTAGGATTTCATTGACGGTTGACATCTCAGTTGCTGGCGCGTTGATTGTGGGTAAGTAACTCACAGTGTCCTGCACCACATGCATGCTGCTGCGTGTGAGGATGTTGAACCCAGTCCAGCTGCTAATGGTTTGGTCTTCTGAGTTACACATTCGAGTGAGCAGCCAGATCAAGTTCTTGACTCTGGAATTTTTGACCTGCTTCTCTGCATCCACATCTAGGCTAACAGTGACTGGAGGTCCAACTCTTTGGCCAGCATTGTATGTCTGGAGTAATACTGGTGCTGGTGAGATGCTCCTTTTCTTAGACTTTTTCAGTGTCATCTTTTCACATTGAAGCATTGGTCCAATGATTCTGGGCTGCACAGCAATGCCATTTACTCGATGTGATGTGCCTGCACCACTGGCTGTCTCCTCCAACCGGTCTATGTTGTCCCAGGCAAGGGTTGTGAAGACTCCTTGGTAAATATTTCTTGGCAATGCCACTCCTGTCTGGGATCTCTCCTGTTTCTGAAGGCAAAGTGCAGTGTCAATTTCTTCAACCTGTGTGTAAGAAACACCATGGCCCAGTCTATTAAGAATACATATTAGTTCAGTATTCCCAGTCAGAGATTTCACTGCAAAAGGCAGAAGGATGTGCTTTGGTGGTTTGGTTTTACCACCAGTGACGGCAAACATCAGATCACTGCCTAGGGAGTTGGTGAGTCGTTCAACCTTTTCAGATGGCTGATGATCGGCTGGCTTGCCTGTCAACAGTGTTTGGAGAAACTTGCTGACTGATTGAGGGATGACATCTTTGTCCTGTTCCACATCAGGGGGCCATTCTTGGTTGGTGTCATTCTGTTTTATTTCATTCCGCAGAAGCAGTGCAGCTTTAACAACCATTTCAACTGACTGAGTTCTGAGAACATCCAGCTCAATCTGCAGGGCATATGTTCTCTTCACAAGGTCACTCTTGGAGAGCCTGTTGGTGCACAGTAGAAGTTTTCCATTGTCATCAGGGCAGATGTGAATAGATTGTGCCAGTTCTTTTTCCAGATGGTGACGAAGATTGTTCATGGATGATCTGGTTACTTGACTGGCTCCATGACAGAACATCAATTCTTTAAATCGCTTCCTGAGGCCTTCCATGGGCACTATGTCTTGGCAAGGGAGAACTTGAGCTCTTATGTACATGACAAGTTCCTGGATGGCCTGTGTTTCTGCAGCTTTGTACAGATCAGCATCATCAGCAACTCCACTGCCTAGAGCTGGCTCTTCACGGGTGTATGCACGATAACAGGATCTGTGATATTGTCCTTCTGCTGCAACAAGCTCCCTGCTGGTGATTGCTAACATTCGATCATCTAGCCTCTTGATAGCGGATTCTCGTATCCTACTGTCTGCCCGTAGCTCACAGCACTTGACCAGGCTCTCACGGGTTTTCTGACCCTTGATATATTTGCTGTTTCTTTCACAGAAGATGCATTTCTCCTCTAAAACCCTTGAGCTGGTTGGTGTAACACGCATCCTTTTGACTGAGCTTCCTTCACTTTGCAACTTTGAGACATGTGCATCTAACTGTTTCTTCATTGTGAAGTAACTCCTGCATTTTCGGTGGTACCAAATCTGAGGCCACTCCCCATTAGGTGTTGATTTTGCAAGCTCTATCAGGCTGGCATGTCCCCTTATCTCTGCTGCATTAACCAAAGTCTTCCACGAGTCCAAGTCTCTGGGTGCCACCAGTTGGGAGCTGTCAGTAGTGCAATGAATAGCACATTCTTTACCTTTTTCATCACTTTCACTGGACTTAGTGGCCATGGCTTTTCTAGGTCATCATGTTTCTGAAACATTGAGATAAAATGCATTTTAAAGATCTAATTAGATTAACATTATAGGGTTTTGAGACTAATCTTCTAATCTAGTCTAATCTAATTTACAGGTGTGTGTGTGTGTGTGTGTGTGTGTGTGTGTGTGTGTGTGTGTGTGTGTGTGTGTGTGTGTGTGTGTGTGTGTGTGTGTGTGTGTGTGTCCTATACTTTTATGACTATTTTAACTGTGGTAGGGAAATGAGAGGAAATCCAATGCAAAAAAAACAAACCAAAAAAAAAAACAGCTTCAGTTGATCATTTAGATTGACAACCTGGCTAACTAGCTTGCTAGCTAGTGTTTGATAACACAAGTATCAGCCTGATCATCAACATTACTTTTATTGACTTTCTCCCATAACATTAATGGTACAGTATTGTGAGAGTGGCTTCATTGTTTGTATGGTTTCAATTCATCAAATTCAGCACTGTCTCAGCTTCTAGAGAAAAGATCTCTATATCGCACTACCCTCACAGCTAGCTAACACTGTAGTAGCGTTCCCTCAGTGACACCACTTCATCCATAAGCATAATCATCAATCAAAAGTCATATCACAACATAACGCACCCCCTAATATTTTATTTTATCACTAGCTGTGTTTGATTAATGTAGTTTTAATAGTTTATATGGGAAACAGAAATTCTTTCTTACCTGAGTGATAGCTGGTTGAGAGTTGAGTGATAGCTTGGAAATGTCAGAAGCCATTAAATCTTGTTGTGCATGTGAATATAAATGTGTGTATTTCGATTAATTATGAGGGCTACAGGCATAAGTTTGGTACCAGATGAAAGGTAAGACCTGTCAGAATTCAAATCCAGTGTCTGAAATGATGTAAGTATTACCCAATTACTCTGCTGAGAAAATATATTCAAGAGAAAAATAAAAATCCTATTTCCGCCTATAAATTTTTTTTTAAAGAAGGCTATAAAAGTCTCAAATTTTATCTGGAAAAAAAATAAAACTATTTTTTTCAGTTCTTTGATGTCTTGGGAATAAATCTGAATGATTTAGGGGGGAAGGGTAGTCAACAGGTAGTCCACAAGTCCCATAAAAGCAAACAAGCACCATACGAAATTCAGGTATTTCTGCAACAGGGGTCCATAGATTAAAAGCATGATAACCACCACTAAGCTACCAGTCTGCAGTGGTTATCATGCCAAACCATAAACTAGGGATGTGGAGCAACTCAAAAAACAAACCAGAAATTGCCCACCCGATTTATTGCGATGGGTCAATTTTGGGGTCTTGGCTCATGGACTAATAACATCATTTCTCACCAGCGTTAACTTACCCCACCTTTCCCCTGAACAAAAAAATACACTAGACTCCCCCCTAACAAATGAAGAAATACACTCTGCTCTCAATAAAATGCCCAACAATAAAGCTCCTGGACCTGATGGCTTCCCTGCTGAATTCTACAAACACTTCTGATCCATCTTGGCCCCACTTTTCCAGAACATGTTATCTGAAATACAACAGAACTCTAGATTTCCTCCAAACATGAACACAGCCTCTATCTCACTTCTCCTCAAACCAAATAAGGATCCCACCCTGCCTTCAAGTTACCGTCCCATTTCACTCCTCAATGTTGACATAAAGATCATCACTAAAGCACTCTCCCACAGATTAGAAAAAATAATCCCATCCATAATTCATCCAGACCAAACAGGATTCATTAAAGGAAGACATTCAGCCAATAACACACGCAGACTGTTCAATATCATGCACCATTCGGCCACACACAATCATCCAACCATCATCACCACTTTAGATGCAGAAAAAGCCTTCGATAGAGTAAACTGGTCATTTCTCATTCATACCCTCAACAGATTTGGCTTTGGGGAATCATTTATTAACTGGGTCAGAACACTATACACTTCACCTACAGCCACAGTCATTACTAACGGACAAACTTCACAAAAATTAATTCTTCACAGGGGGACCAGGCAAGGATGTCCACTCTCCCCCTCTCTGTTTACCATTTTCATTGAACCCCTAGCAGCAGCCATCCATCAGAACCCCCTCATTACTGGAATCCAAACGCCCAACATGCACCATAAAATCAGCCTCTATGCAGACGATATTTTACTCTTCATTCAGAACCCACAATCGTCACTGTCAGAAGTAATAAAAGTTATCAACTCTTTTTCCTCTCTCTCTGACTACTCCATAAATTGGAACAAATCATCCATATTACCATTAAACACCAGCAGTCTGGATGTAGCAGCCCTCACCACACCCATCCCCTTCTGCACAAGTCACATCACTTACTTAGGAATCCATATTTCTCCCAGACTGTCAGAGTTGATTACTTTAAATTTCACTCCATTACTCAAAACAATAAACGATGATCTCCAACGATGGATGAACATACCTCTATCACTATTAGGCAGAATAGCAACAATAAAGATGACAATCCTCCCCAAAATTAACTATCTCCTTGCAATGATTCCCTCTCACCCACCTCTCATCTGGTTTAACTCTCTTGATTCATCCATCAATAAATTCTATTGGAAAAATAAACCCCCAAGAATAAAACTGACCACACTTCAGAAAACAAAAACATTAGGCGGACTCAATGCACCAAATTTTCACCACTATTCACTAGCAAATCAACTTAATGTGGTGGTACGCGCACACCTGTCGGCCACCAATCACGCCAAGCCCAACCCTTGATTAGAGCAACTCGCTACACCTGCTGCGCTCTCCCCTCACCTCTGGCAGTCACACAGAAGCCTGCTCGAAGCAGGGCGTCAATCTGCTTGATTCACAAACTTTACTACGCTGTTGGGCTCATCAGCGCTGAGCTGAGCGCTGTCCCTCTTGTCGCCTGAGTTATTGCGCTTCCCTGGTGAGTAGTACTCCGCTCCCATTCATAAAATTCCAATGCGCTGGGTGTAATGCGCCCTCATTTTAGGTTGTTGCGAGGGGACCTCCTTTTCTCCGACGGGCGTGTGTCAGTGATCCCGTGTATTGGTGAGTCATATCTCTGCGTTTCAATACTAATTTTATTAAGTTTAGTCTAAAACCTAACTTTTATTTAGTTCTGAACGTGATGCGAGCATTGAGCTGCTGCTGAGACGCACACCTCGAGTCTGCGCGTATAACTCCAGCAACTTTGGTGCGTATCGTATTTGAGTAGCTCATAAATCTTTGCCATTCAACATTTATTTATATCAATTTGTATATTATAGGCTCCCAGTGGCGGGCCTCCCCTTCCGCCCGATCTGCAGCTGCTCTCCTCCTCTTCAACAGTTTAAAAGCTCCGCTCCACTCCACCTCTTTACGCCGCTCCTCCTTCACGGACCGCGAGGGTGCGGGACATTTGTTCCACAACAACTGGTAATATACAAATTGGGGAGACTGTGGTCCTGTTAATAAAAGGAAAAAAGGGCATTGAGCCCAGAGACTTGGTGGGTCCAGGTACACGCACAGTGTACTCTTTTTCTTTTTATGTTGGTCGTGACTGGATGAATGAATGAGATAAAAATATTTTACAATCATGTGTTTTAAGGATGGTAATGTCAAAATAAAGATTAATGTATTTTCTATTCTGTTGTCCTCATTCCCTCAGTCCACTGACTTGTGTTGCCTTTTTCAGGCAGGGTAATTTGCTGTTTAATCAGCTGGCGTTGTCACCATTTCAAAATTTAACTAGGTATAATCAATTCTAGATTTTATGAATATTTAAGTGAGGTGAATTGATTAATCTGAGGCCCATTCGGCTACATTAAGTATATCTACAAATGGACCCACCCCACTCAGTCAGACAACTCTTGGTTAGACATAGAACAGACAGTTAGTAATGAAATACATTTAGCAGATTTACCATTTCTCACTCAGTCTATCAAAAAACACCCCTATTTCAAAAACCCCACAATATCATCGGCTCTGACAGCCTGGTGGAAATTTCATAGCATCACTGACTCCACTCTGGCACCCTCACTCTTCACCCCCATCTGGCACAACCCCGACTTCACCAGCAATAAACAACCGTTACACTTAAGCACCTGGGCAGATAAAGGGATCACTCACCTCAAACACATCTTCAACAATAACACCCTGGTCCCATTCCCGCTCCTGGTCCAGAAGTTCGGCATCAGGACCCAACAGTTTTTACAATACCTACAGGTTTCATCATCCATCCAATCAGCAATGAAAAACAGAAACATAAACCTAGACCTCCCCCCTTCAGCTTCTACCCTCATTAATATCTCCTCTTCAAAAAAACTCTTATCTAAAATATCCAAGTTAATTTCACAGACCGATACAATATCATCTATACCTTCAGAAAAATGGCAAACAGATCTCACAATTGCTCCTGATGCCGACTTCTGGCCCCAAATCTGCAAGAATATTTTCTTCATGACAACAAATGCCAACTTACAACTCATCCAATACAAAATCATTCATAGAACACATCTGACTGGACAAAAAATGCAAAAAATGGGCTTCTCATCATCCGATAACTGTTCACACTGCAGAGAAAACTGCACAGATACCTACATTCATGCAACTTGGCACTGCACACCTGTCCACCACTTCTGGAAAAACATTACAGGCATCCTGTCACAAATCATGGGCTGCCACATCCCACTTTCCCCCACCCTCTGTTTATTAGGAGACTGTTATGGCAATTTTATTTAATAAAGGGCTTCCGCCGGTGAGTTCGTTTTGGTATCTTTTATTATGCTGTACAGCAGGAGAAGTCACGCAGTCAACAGAGTAACAGAGTGAGTTCTGCCCTCGCAGGGGCGTGCAAGCCTCTAATAACTATCTGCTACGTTCACTCCCAGGGGCCTTGACTGCACCCAGCCATAGGCTGGACACAGGAAGACTCCCACGAGTGCCCGCAGCTGCTACGCTAAGATTATCAGGAAAAGTAAATTCTAGACAAAGCATTCGCGGTTCCCCACACATCTGAGTGTGTGAGCTACGGTTGTTTACAAAAATACCTCTGTGAGCACTACAAGTGAGAAAAAGCATGCATACATGAGAAATTTCCATTACAAGACCTATCCACATCAAAACTTGATCATACACAAAACCGTTTACTTCTCGTGGCGCTAGCTGTTGCCAAGAAAACTATCCTCATGAACTGGAAATCACGGAACTCCATACATATTACACACGCTGAGGAGCGATGCTCAACAATACCGATCAGTGCCGAGGGGCGTCAGACCGCTGCAGAGCGGGGCAGCACAGACCGTGGCAGCACAAACCGTGGCACATGGAGCATGGAGCACGGGGCATCGTGGCTCCCCCTGTACAACCGCGGCGCCCCCGCCCCCCGGGACGTGGCGCCCTAGGCGGCCGTCTAGTTCGCCTATGCCTAGAGCCGGCCCTGAGAGATAGATAGATAGATAGATAGAGGACAGAGAATCACAATGATAAGTAATGCATGCCATGTAATCAATAGAATATTTCCCTTCAACAAAGTTAACAGCCTTATTGTGATGCACCTACTCTTTGGAGGACATCTGTAAACTTAAAGACTTAGAACACACTTAAAGGTTGTATAGAAGATCTTTATTACTAACAAAAATGAATTAAAGCTAAAAAAATGGCGTTACTAAGCTGTAGCAGCCTTGTTTTTATCATGATAAAAAAAATAAAATAAAAATTAATCAACTCTGGAGGTTGTAAAATCAATATTACTTTAGCCAATCAATAACGAGGTAGCCTGGTTATCTATTGGTTTTCTAACGTGTCAATCAACCTCTCTACATTTTTAGCGTAACTGTCATGCTCCTACGCCCTTTATGTACCCCACCCCCTGTTGTTGGCCAACCCAGTCTCACGGCAATTCGTGCTATGAGTCACGTAAATTAATCTATTGCATCGTGTCCGGGAGCACGATTTGCACTTTTTTTTCGTGCCCCACGTCACTCTTTTTAAACTAATACATTTCAATGAGAGTCGCCTGGCCACGCCCCCCTCGCGATTAAACGAGACATAAACTATTGTTTCTTTTATCCGGACACTCAAATAATATCCAGCATTACTGTTATTGCCCTGTCCACGCTGAAGGTAATTTTAAAGATGTGTGCACCCACATAGCTGAACAGGAAAATGCTGGAAACATTGCGATAGTATCCATTCAAATATAAAAGGGGAGAAAAAAATTATCCACTCTCTGTATGGTCGAAATACATATTGGCGATCTACGTGGTTACATTCTCAGTTCAAATGTGTTCAATAGTGAGCAAAGCGACATAACAAAGCGACTTTGACCGGGGAGGAACGGACATGCAGCGCAGGAGGCACCTACGACTGGTTACCGCCTGCCGACAGCTCAGCCGCGGGCAGCCGGTTCAGCTGCTGCGCTGCTGCGCTGCTCCCCTGCTCCACTCGTCGCGCGCGGGCGGGTGACTGGGCTGTGCAGCCGCGCGCCGTGCTTCCCGGTTGGGAGACTGGAGGCAAAATTGAGTGATTATGGTGACTGACAGGTTAGAAGAGGACAATGTGCCCGGAGCTTTCTGTCGCCGTTGTGTGTGCACAGGCTAGCTTAGCTACAAGCACGCAGGCTCAGTGTTGCCAGATCCTCATGGTAGTTTCCAGCCCAAGCACGACTGAAAACCCGCCCATTTTTATAAAAACCAGCCCAATTCGGCCAAACCCATGAGATAGCGACAAAACATTACACACACAACAGAAAACACTTCCGAAGCATACAAACCTTCATATAGCGACCATAACGAGGATAAACAACTGTATCAGACAACGCAAGTAACACCTCTCTGTTGCCACAATACAAAAACAATGCATTTCAAAACCAGCACCTGCTCTCTCTCATGTGCACAGTACGGCTCTCACATGCACGCGCGCACACACACGCAAATCCTAATGAAATGATCTTACCTTCATGAAGAATCGGGCTGAAGTTCCATTTCTTCTTTTTTATTACTTCGAACGTTGAACTCGCCAATTAAAGCAGCACTTTGCAAGATTTGTTTTAGCGCTCCCCCTACTGGTCTCTTGTGAAAGCTCACTGTCGTAAACGTCCTCCGCATCACCCCCCCCCCCCCCCCCCCCCCCCCCCCCCCCGCCCCCGCGTGCAGACAGCGTCCTACTCCCGTTTCCTTTTTTTCCGCTCATTAGACAAAGCTTTTTCTGTCTTTTTTATTCTGCCATCCGTGAGCACCTCAGGACGGCGTTGCTAATGCTAGCGAGGGTTTCATGTTTGTTTCACGCGCTTTTGTTAAATCTTCTGCAGCGGCAGTTCTTCGCGCTGCCCAGGAACTTCCTCCTGTTCTCCCTCTGTCATAGACATGCCTGCCTTGCACACTCAAACAAACACAACAAAAAAACAGACACACTTCTATAGCGAACTCACTCGCGCTCACGTCTACGAGAGGAGGTGCCACTCCTCTTTATTTTTCAGTTACCAAACCGAAATTAGAACCAATCAACACACCATGCAAAGATGGTCTATTGCAACACAATGACAGATATCGCACTCCAACAGCTTTTATACTTGTAATCCCGTATGAGTGCCGTAAAACAGGTTTGTTCTCGTGAGATGTTGTCGGGTCCGCTCCTCTGAAGTTGCAAGCGCTGTTTTCAGGACTCAGACCCCCGGGAGAGTGAAGGGACAGGCGAATCACCGTGACAAGTCTTTGTTTACCCCCACAGGGATTCTGAAACACATTTATTGAGGTAAAAAAGTTGCAAAGTTCTGCTTTAATAGGGAAAGCAGTTCTTCCAAAACCCCGGCTCCGCTCCGGGTTCTGGACTCTTCTCCTCCGCTTGTTAGCTGCTGCGTTCAGGTGACTGGAGCGAGCTGCGGAAAACTGAAACTCGGTAGTTCACATGAAGGCAGCGGAGACAGCTGGACTCAGGAGACACTCAGGAGACATGTGAAGGAAGCGTGGACTATTTGCAGAAAGGAATGGCTCTCAGACAGCTGTGAACCGGCTCTCGTCGTTCACTTAAAAGAGCCGTTCAAGTAACAGTCTGTGGAGGATGACAATGGTTGCTGCAGACTACTGGTTTTTCGTATCTGCCGCCCTGCAGTCGTCTCAGCTTGGCAGGTACACAGTGGAGGGGGGCGTGTCGCGTTTCTGCACCGGCCGCGGAAGAGCGGACAGACGTGATTTCCGTAAAAAATTCCACTATAGCGGAACTTGGGCTCCCGTCCAAGTCTGATTTTTCCAGCCCAAGGAGTTAAAACCAGCCCAATTTTTACATGCCCGCCCAAGGCTCTTTTTCCCAGCCCAATGACTTTTAAAATAGCCCAATTGGGCGGGAACCTGCCCAATCTGGCAACACTGCGCAGGCTGTTTGCTCACGTGACCGAACCGCAGTGCATCATGGGAATCGTAGTGAAAAACAAGACGAGGGTCCGATATGCATAATAACCCGCCGCGTGCCTCTCATATGCACATCTGTTCGGCAGGTTTATGCACCAAATCATCCGTGCTTCCACATCTGCCCGGGACGCTGTGCCAAAATCATCTTGTAGACTGTCAGTGGACAGAAACCATTGATCCAGAGAGCGGGATTGTCGGTATCGCGAGAACACAAGATCTCGCGGGAATAGCAACATTAGCAGTCACGGTTGCTGGCAAATAACAGAAATAAATCCAGATCGATATGTTTCTTCACTCTCAATTCATAAGACACGCATTAAACTTTACCAGTAGCACATGTCCAGCTGCTCATACGGTTTATTGGCGTTCATAAGCTCATAAACGTAACCCTACGTTCAAACCCCATACGGAACTACAAAATTTGTGACGTCATCAAATAGACAGAATAGATCCGCCATGCAAGTTGTAGTTCTATCTTCAAAATACCCCTTATCCCTAAGTAGAAGAGTAAAACTCAAAAAAGTACATTTAGGGGTTTAGAGTGATGAGGAACATGCTTCTTTGGATTATTTTTTGAAATGAAACTGACATACATAAGTGAAATTTAGTTTTTACCACATATCGTGATGCCCCCTGCTGGTGATAATATCAAGTCAAACCTGACAGGATAGTGGAGTTCAAGAGCTTTGTATAACAGTTGGTCCCATGATTCCAGCATTTTTCATTGTCAAAATAGAAGCTTTAAAAGAAGCACCAAAGTCAAAGTTCAAAGGTCAATATCTCTGAGCAGGAGCAAATTCAAACTTCCAGTCTGCCATAATCAAACTCCCCTGATCTCGTCCTTTACAATGATGTATCATGCTTAGTCTCATGGCATATTTTTAATTTTCCCTCTTTTGAAACCAGCCTTGTTTGACATGTACGTTTCAGGGACACATGTGAGGCTCGACAGGATGAAATGTGATTGAATTGAATTTATCTCAAATATAGTGGCCAAATTCTTCATTGAGAACGTTGTTTGAACTTACTGGAATGCTTTGTTGTCATTTTGGGTCTCTTCTTAAAATCTACACAGTTGATCCTCACATGTGTCCCTGAAACGTACATGTCAAACAAGGCTGGTTCCTCCAGTCTCCCAACCGGGAAGCACGGCGCGCGGCTGCACAGCCCAGTCGCCCGCCCGCGCGCGACGAGTGGAGCAGGGGAGCAGCGCAGCAGCTGAACCGGCTGCCCGCGGCTGAGCTGTTGGCAGCCGGTAACCAGTCGTAGGTGCCTCCTGCGCTGCATGTCCGTTCCTCCCCGGTCAAAGTCGCTTTGTTATGTCGCTTTGCTCACTATTGAACACATTTGAACTGAGAATGTAACCACGTAGATCGCCAATATGTATTTCGACCATACAGAGAGTGGATAATTTTTTTCTCCCCTTTTATATTTGAATGGATACTATCGCAATGTTTCCAGCATTTTCCTGTTCAGCTATGTGGGTGCACACATCTTTAAAATTACCTTCAGCGTGGACAGGGCAATAACAGTAATGCTGGATATTATTTGAGTGTCCGGATAAAAGAAACAATAGTTTATGCCTCGTTTAATCGCGAGGGGGGCGTGGCCAGGCGACTCTCATTGAAATGTATTAGTTTAAAAAGAGTGACGTGGGACACGAAAAAAAAGTGCAAATCGTGCTCCCGGACACGATGCAATAGATTAATTTACGTGACTCATAGCACGAATTGCCGTGAGACTGGGTTGTGTTGGCACACTCCCCCATGCGCTCCACCCCTGCTCGGCTCTGCTGCTGCTATCAACACCTTTTCACCTGTAGACTTGAGACAGTTTTTCTTAATCATAGCTGCAACGTGCTGCCATTTGGCGAAAATGTACATTTTAATCTTAAAACAAGACTTGTTTGAAAAAGTCTGGAGAGTGAGGGGGGGGGGGGGGGGGGGGGGGGGGGGTGTTTACGACTGCAGGCTGCAGTGCGTCAGCTGTGAACTCCGAGCATGAGTCTGCTCCAGTCCTGCAGCTCCACACAAACCTCCCCGTCCTCCTCTGATCCACCCGAGAGCAGGGACAGCTCAGGGACAGGATTTGGCCCAAGTACAGGATTTTACTCATATTCGCTGTTTTTGTGTTGTTCAAAAGGACACGTTGGTAGCTATGTGTTAGCGCTATGATGCTAAGTTGCTACATGCTACTTTCTGCGTAAGGAGGAGGCGGTCCTCCGTAGCGAGCAGGGGAGGAGGGGTCTCACTGGATTTCTCTCTCCATGGAAAATCCTCTATACAATCTTTAAAGCATGTTTTCCGTGTTGCCTTTTTGCTTGTTTTTCCATTTTCTTTTGTTTTGTTTTGTTGTTGTTTTTGCTTTTTTCTACTCATTTTGTGTGTCTTTTGGTTTTGTTTTTGGAGAGTGGGGGTGGGGGGATCATCTGTTTGGATGGATTCTCTCTATCGTGATCATTGTGAACGCTGGAATCAGTTATTTCTCTGTCACCAATGGGGGGAAATCTAGATATTAATGTGCTTGTCCCTGCTTCGTCTATGTTCAACTACAAAAGCAACTTAAAGAACAATTTAATATTGTAATATCTGACCTAATCCAAACACAATGAGAGATACATGAGATACATGGGGATTGCTTTAGATTGTCCATTTTATTTTGTTGTGTATATTTTTGTAAGATTTCTTTTTTTTTTCTTTTCTTTTCTCTTTATTTTTCTTTTTATATTTTTGTGCTGGATTTTATGTCATCTTATGTACGACTTTTACATGGTAATTTCTTTTTTCACTTTGAATTTGTGCAGGAGCAGCATTTGTACAAGCTTTTTGACTTCTTTTTTTTTTCGTTCCCATGCACATACTCATATTGCTTTGACTATATGTGCAAACAAACAAAAAAAAAAGATGGATAGAATAACGCCATCTCTAAGGCGGACAACCTTGTCCCGTCCTGTGGAAATCCTGCTCTCTGAAGTCTCACTACAGCACAGATGAGTCTCTTGCTGGGAAATTCTCCCTCCTCAGAGCGATCTCCCACTTCTTCCTCACATTTCTGTCTTTAGGAAATATGCAAAATGAAACAGGAGATCAACACAAAATAATCTAAGAGTTCACTTTCTTCCTTTTTCATTCTATTTTAATAAACTAATAATAAAAAATAATAAACAAAACTAAACTAAATTTTATTCCTTAAAGTTTCTTAGAACCTCTCATTCTCATTTTTCAAGTTAATGCAAATCTGTTCCTAAAATTTCCTATAATTGTTAATGAGCGAGCTGTTTGCAAATGACTCTACAGTCAGGTGTGATGTTGAAAAAACGTTTAATCCTCTCTGTGAAAAGTTATTCCTTGAGCCCTGCTCGCTGCCGTCCCACACACAGGTGTCACAGCAGAGCTCCGGCTGAATCCCCATACCAATGACTGGAGCGTCTGCGTCTCTCAACCGGACCAAGATGGCAGCCGTATTTCTCGTTGCACAGCGCCCCAAGCGGGGTCTACTCTTTAATATGTCTATGGTCGGACCGAGCTGTTTGACTGTAGTCGCAGCGGACACTAGAACGGCCGCGCTGTGCTGCATGTCCGTGCAGAGGAGCGTCCTCAGTCAAACTGGCTTTGATATGTTGCTTTACTCAATATTGAGCACATTTCCACTGAGAATGGAACCACCGAGATCACCAATATGTATTTCACTCATACAGAACGTGGATATTTTTTTTCTCCCCTTTAATACTGGACTGGACACTATCGCGATGTTTCCAGAATGTTCCTGTTCAGCAGTGTGGCTGCACACATCTTTAAAGTTACCTTTAGTGTGAACAGGGCAATGGTAGTAAAGGTGGCTGTTATCTGAGCGTCTGAATAAAAGAAACAATAGTATATGCATCGTTTAATGTGAGGGAGGCTTTGTGAGGGAGGGTACGGTGAGTTCTATATATGAAAAAAGTAGGAAAAAAAGCAATTCATTCACTGTGTGCCTTATAATCTAGTGTACCTTATAGTATGAAAAATATGGTATGTGTATTTGTATTTATTAATAATAAAGTTACACTTTTGCAAACTGACCCCGGCCCAATATCAGATAAGGGAAAAGTCATGTGGCCCACGCAGGAAAAAGTTTGGGGACCCCTGCTGTAGATGGATGCTCCTGCCTCACTGGTGAGGAGGATGGAGAGGAGCCAGCAGAGACATGTAGAGAAACAGGGACGAACATGTTGGGGGATGCAGTAGAAATGGGTTCAAAATGAGGAGCTGAGTGGAAACACAAAGAACACAGGCAGCTGTTCCAGCTTCATCAGCATCACGGTAGTTTTTATAGAGAAAAACAAGAGAGAAGTCAGAGACCAGACCCAAGAATATTAGTTGTGCTGCACAGGTGTGTAGTGGTTCGCCAAAATTAAAACTGCATCCAGGACTTTTCTCTAAATATTCAGATTTCCTCCTCCAGTCTGAAAACAGGCAAATACTACCTCAAAGCTTTTATTAAACTTCCAAACAAACATTTTCTACACTGCTTCATCAAATCCAGAGTTGAGAGGACTCCATCCAGCTGACTGGAAATGAAGGCAGGACACACAGTGGACAGAAATGACAGCTTGTTCCTTGTTCCAGTCGAGGTATTCCAGATCTCATCACATCATTATTATTACACAACAAAACCATGATTTCACCTTTAAATGTTCAAAATATTTGTGTCAAAACATTTCCCACTGTAATTTACATTCTGATCAAATGAACACAATAAATATCAAAGTATTTCAGGGGAAGTCTACAATTCTACACAATTCTACAATTTCATTTAGCAGACGCTTTTGTCCAAAGCGACGTACAACACAAGCAAGCATATAGACATAAGAAAGAAAGAAACCATTAGTAAATGCATCAATTGCTTCAAGTGCGATTGGTCAAGGGAGTTGCCATCAAGTTGCAGATTAAAACAATCAACTGTCTTCTTGCACGCACTGTGGGCCGTATTTTCACGGCGCAACACAGAGAACGGAAACCGGCGGAGGCAGATTCGCATTTTCGTCAACGGGTGTTTGACCAGTCCGCTGCGCTTGCGCCGAGATGGGCGTGGCCGCGCACCAGGGGGAGGTGTCGACAGAATCAGCTGGGCACAGTGATAATTTCATGCAGAAAGTGTGCAGGCAGGGGAGGAAAGTGCCACGCCCTGTGCCCCTGCGTCCTCGTGGAGGCGTTGGGGTCCTGTTCTGTTTGTCTGCCCTCATGTTCTCCTGCCTCGTTACTCCCTAATGTGCCTCACCTGACCTGACATGTGTTTAAGTCCCGTGCTCCAGGTGTGTCTTGTCAGCTCCTTGTGGGTCTGTCTGTGTGCCTCCATGTCCCTGCCTGCACCTCCACTCCGTTTGCCTTTTTGTTCCTGAGTTCCCGATTTGTCTTGAGTTCTGGATTCCCTTGTTTTGGACAATAAACACTTTTGTACCCCGCCTGGCTGCCTGCGCCTGGGTCCTTCCACCCCGCAACCGTGACAGGAAGATGATAATTTGTCTGAGAGAACCTCACAGACAGGTTTTCAGCTTGTCAGTGTCATGAAAGATACCCAAAATCACTCATGAAGCACATATCTATTTTGTTATTTAAATCATCTTTTGTAATAACTATGGAGGATGTCTCTGGACGCTGCACAGACTGTGAGGAGTGTCAGAAAATTTAAATGGTACTACAGTGCAGAAGAGTGAAACATAGATCCACA
Source organism: Salarias fasciatus (assembly GCF_902148845.1). NCBI lineage: Eukaryota > Metazoa > Chordata > Actinopteri > Blenniiformes > Blenniidae > Salarias > Salarias fasciatus. Next base: position 24,941,099 of record NC_043762.1, read on the forward strand.
GATTAGATAGATAGTTGAGATCAGAATTTTACACGTTTTGCTTTGATTAGGAAAGTCTGCCCACACAGTAAATTTTCGAGTGTTAAATTAACTCTGGAAGTGTTAAAGAGTGGATTCATATATACCCTTTCGTGGTGTTAAAAATCAACACTGGCCAGTGTTAGTTTTCTAATGCTGACACTCTGTGGAGTTCTATCAACACTCCTCTCTGTTCACCAGTGTTCATATTTAACTCTATACAGTGTTAAAGGTGCTGTAGGCAGGATTTTGCTAGTCAATGCTAATTTTTCAGTGTTTTCTTTGGATTAAATGTTAGAGTATCCATTGATAATCCTCTAGGAGTGTAGCATAATTGCACTACTGCGAGGGCGCAGCGTTTCCATCTGTCTCTGTTCTGAGCTGAAAAGGAATCTCGACAGCTCCAGGTATCTTTGACCAATCAGAAGAGCCCCTGAGGCTCTAACCGTGATTGGTCGAGGGGCGTTTGTCGCACGATCTTGTAGGAGGGGCTTAACTTGCGTAAGGGTGTGATGTCAGAGAAAACAGGACAGGCTGTGCTGGGTTTCAAATCGCCATCTTAGATGGGTCAAATCGCCATTTTGCTTAGGAAAACCTAAGCAAGATGGCGGAGATACTGAATCCTGCCTACAGCACCTTTAATTCTTAGAATGAACACTTTAAAGTGAATATTTTAATACTTACATTTAGCACTACAAAAGTCAGACGCGTCACTAGCGTATTGCAAGGCATGCAGTTGCATGGGGGCACATGACATCGAGGGGCACTCCCAGGCAGGGCCCCGAGCTGAAGGGGGCCCCGAGGGACGGCTGATATCAGTCAGTTTCAATGACAAATTAAAGGCGCTACACTAGACGCTGCAACGACAGCATGTTGAAAATCTCCCGCATGGGGCCCTTTCCGAGTGCTCACCGGTTAGTAGCTGATAGGGGGCCCCGACAGACTTGGCATCCCCCGTATAATTTACAGTGACACGTCGGGAACCTACCTAATGGGGCCATAACTGCATTTGCACTTCATGCCACTAGGTGTGCTGTTTGCATGTTCAACCTTATTTTACACAGACACCACAGAAGAAGAAGGGCCCCTGAAGCGCAGCCTCTCTCTGCATGTAGCAGAGGTGGGACCAAGTCCTTGTTTTGCAAGTCAAAGTCGAGTCTCAAGTCGTTGCACTCGAGTCCCGAGTCGAGTCCCGAGTCCTGACAATCAAGTCCTGAGTCGAGTCCCAAGTCAAGACAGTCGAGTCCCGAGTCGAGTCCAAGTCCTAAACTTTTTTCCTCGAGTCCTAAACAAGTCATTAAAAAAAAAAAACTGGGGAGGCACTGTTAAGGAAATTTTGGACTGAGATATCGATACTCTTTTTGAGAAGCGAGCTTGTAGATTGGGTATTTTCACCATATCTGTCAAACACAGCATAAAGGTGCTGTGCTCCACCTGCGCCTAATGACCAGTCACCACTGCTTTTGAGAAGTGCTTGAGATGATGACTATAACTGATTTTACTTTTGGTGTGGCTGCCTTCAGATGCTTAGAGAATTATTTCACATTGTAGGTGATTGTCATGTTTTTAATAAAATCCTCTGGCCTCAAACTTTTATGAGTTACAAACCCAACAATGCTGAACTTCATGTTGAAATCAGCTACATGTCAGATACATCAGCTACTTGTCAACTGGATTTACAGCTCAGAGACAACACAGAAACAAACCACTGAACTCTATTCATCACAAATAGGAAGGAGGTTAAAGCATTTCCAGAATAAAAGAATAAACCTCAGGTCACTGGAGGATAGTTGGAGTTACATTAGAACACATGCTGTTACCAGAACATTATATCTGTGACTGGACCAATCTTGGCTTCAAGCCTAACTATCCCGTTTCCTCTCAAATCGAACATTTTACACAAAGCAACTCCAGGAGTAAATGGAACATTTACAAAAACACAGTCAGGCAGCCCACAACAGAAACACCAATGATCAGTCTGTCTGATGACTCTGTCAACTTTGTCACAAAAACCTGGTGAATCAGCAGAGGAACAACATGAAGCCTTATTGTCTCACCTTTGTTGCTGGGAGGTTGGAACCATTTATTGTCATCATTATTATTATTATTATTATTAGCTTTAATTATTGGAGCAAAACTCTGCCATGAGTGGATATTCCAGGTTATGGTATGACTTCTTCCTCTTCTGCTCTCTGCTGTTTCATGGAAGGTTTGATTCTGCTGTGCTGCGTTCACTGCCTCCTGCACAACCTGCGTACGGCCAGTCATTCTGTTTCCTTCTTTCATTTATAAAATCTGAGGAAAGACCTAATCACAAATCAACATTTCAAAAAGAAAAGCAACCGACATCAGAGGAGGCGGTCTGTTAATCCACAGAATCACCATCAGACGTCCTCAGATAGCTTTAGACTGATCAAGCTAATGAACCAGATCTACACACACTGACATGTCTCTGACCTGGTAAATATGCTCTGCCACCATTAAAGAAATATATTAAAATACTAACTGCACCATCGACACAACAACATTACTGAACATCCAAGGTGTGTTAGACACAGAGAACCATCAGTCTCAGGAGTGTTTTCCATTATTTTATTTGTCCAGGAGCAGAGATCAACAGAAATGAACAAAGCTGACAGAACTGGTGACTGAAGAGGTGACGTCTGCACAAAGTAAGAAAGAAACAAACAAACAATAAAATAATAGTCCGGTTATCTCCCAGGTTACAGATTACTAGTTACAATGGAAGTGCAAAGTGTACTTATTTGATCAGGAGACCCTGGTTCTTGCTGGAGGTCCCAGTGGAGACCCTGGTCAGACCCTGGCTCGGCTCCTGCTGGTGGTTCAGTGTCGTCTAGAGAAGCAGAGAGCAGCCTCAGTTCTCAACGGCGTCTGAAAACGAGGCTCTGCTCCACGATGTCCCAGGAGAGGCTCAGCAGTCGGCCTGGTCACAATCTTCCTGTGAAATGTATTGTGTGTGTTGTTATTGTCTTCTAATGTGGTGTCGGCTCGTGTTTGAATGCATTTGAGAGTGTGTTTGGACAGCCAATGGCTTACTGAAACAACAACATGCATTTATTTCTGCATGTTTCATTGATCATCTTTGCCAAGACGATTTGATGTAAGGTTTTTTGTAGGAAAAAGGGCGTTATATCTGGTCAAAACAAGATTGTTTGAATTTTAGGAGCTTCATTTTCAAAGGAAATCAGAAATATATTGAAATACTGTGATGTTTTTTGATAATGGATGTGATTACTTTTATTTTGCAGGTTGTTTCGTGCTAATTCAAGCTGTGGGGGCCGAGCTGTGTTCCGCGAAGCTGGAAGCTCAACTCGTTATATATTTCTCTATTTCAGCTGATTTTTGACTTAAGGGAGACTTATTTTTTTAAATAAGCACAATATAAGCCAAGGCCATGTCTAAAATATATCTATTATGGTATTGGATCAGTTTCTGACCAAAAATAGCATCAGCAATATACTATCTATGAAGTTACAAAGGCTGAACTAATACAGTATCTCGATGTCCAGAATTTCCGGTCGTGTCCGTACCCCTATCCAGCTCCTCATTCCTACTATGTATTTGGCTTGAGCTGAATGTTCTATTTTATATACCTGGGTAGCACTATTTGAATGATGATATGTTGTGGATATAGTGCACACAATTAATATTACAACAGTTGCAAATGGGATCTGTTGTTTGCAATTGTAGTGTCCGTCCCCCATGTAGTGTCCAGACCCTCGCATTTTGTTATTCCACTTAGAAGTTGAAATTCTTGATATTATTGGAACATGTGAGCATGTTGAAAAGGGGTGTATTTATCTACAACTCTCAAGACAACATATTTGCCTAAAAGTACATCTTTTACCCACAGAAAACTAACGCAGAGAATCGAAGCAAGGACTTTGAATTCCAAAATTCCTCTTTTTGAATAACTCGCATAATGCTACGGGAAAATTCTCATTTGGTAAATTTGGTAATGGTAATTGCCAGATAATTTAAACAACAATTTCAGTGACTTTATGTTATTTCACTGCACTGCCAGTTAGAGGTCGACCGATTCATCGGCCCGATAGGACGTTTTACAAACTTCTGAGTGTCAAGATTTCAGAAATAATGCAGTTGTTGTTGTTCATTTGATACAAATCAGTTAAGAAACATAAATTTCAGCAATCCAGCAATGTGCAAATTGTATGTGCAGACATTTATATTAAGTTTGCAGAAAAGATAATTTATTTTCCACATATTTCATCACATTTGCACGTTATAGAGTCTTTTGTGGTCATTTGATGGGCAATAAAGCAGAGTTCTGTTCATATATTTTACTAAATTAAACAAACAACTGAGTTTATTAAGTTGTAGTGATGCTCTTCATCTGTTTTACGTCTTGTTATGCTATCCAAGTCATGATAATGTAGAGTCCATACCCCATTTTACCTCAACATCTTTAACTGATCACCATTTTACTACCAAATAAGATTACTGGATGAATTTTTTTGCATCTGATTGCTCGAAAACTGTAGTATAGTGAAAATAAAAATTGGCACAGTTTGTTGAGGCTGAATTTTTTAGTCTGCTGTCCACCTGGAGTCAATGTTGATTGTGACCAGGCCGAGTGTGACTGTCTGCCATGTCCATAGAGACAAGCTGGGAGGACGGACAAGGAGGACAGATGTCATGTCTTCATTAGTGCTTCAGAACGGCAGGACAATGTTTTTGGGCACTTTTAAAAATGATGATGTTACCTTGTAGCCTACATATCTGGACCTGTAGGACTTCCAGTCCTCACAGCTGCAGTTCTGTTGGGGACAAAAGACAGTGTCTGAGTATGTTCAGCTCTGTTTTCTATGTTCAGTGTTAAATGTCCAGTGAGATTTGAACCAAGGGTCAGATTAAAAAAAAAAAGAAGTGTGCACATTTAAACCTATCTTAAAATAAATTGTGTTTCCTTAATGAAATAAAGCATCTTTGATGCATTCTTCTTCATTACAGTTCAAATATAAAAATATGAAATTCGTCCCTATTCACATCTTTCAACAAAACTCGCATTTCTTTTTAATCAAAAGCAGCAGGTCCCCCGGGGACGAAAAGTATATTGATGATGAACATTAGCTGAGACTAGAATGAGGCCAAACAGCCTCAAAATGTTGCTGTTAGCATGTTGAGAGTAAAGTTCTTCAGGGCATATCCACATTTCAAAACAGACTACCGCCTCTTGCATAAAGTCTATAACATGGGATAATCACAGGGTTAAATTAGCAACCAAGTTTTCAAACTCACCACAGGTGCTGCAGAAGAAAGAGCTGCTCTGTGTGGAGCTTCCACTGGAACAGACACACATTTAGAACAGCCGCACTTTTTGTTTTGTTTTTTTAATCCTCTGAACGTCTGTTTGCGTCTCTGATGCTTGCGGACGATGCGTTCAGGAGCATCGGAATGTTATATACTACTGAAAATAATCAGGGTTAAAATGGCTTCACGTGAAGGACTTGTTTGTGGTGGAGAAAAAAACATCCCTGGCAAAAGTCTCCCCTAAACTGACGCCTATGCGCGCATTCCAGGCGGGCAGTGTTGAAACCAGTTTATTATAAACAATCGTGGCCGACCTGTTGTGTTGTTTGGAATGCGCCTGGAATGCGCGGGTGCTGAAAACGAGCGCTCCCGTCAATGCGGAAGTGAACGAACTCCGCCCGTTGCACGTGGTCTAGGCGACACGAAACAAGCGCTCCCGCCGCAGGCGCACCTCGCCACTGCGATCCCATGAAATGAAGCGATAAAAAATAAAAATGATTCATACATCGCACTTTTAAAATGACTATTATGACTTGACGTGACTCGTCGAGTCAAAGGATTCGAGTCGAGTCCAAGTCTAGAGTCACTGAGCTTAGAGTCCAAGCAAGTCCAAGTCTTTTTTTGATTTTATCAAGTCGAGTCAAAAAGTCATAAAATCGTGACTCGAGTCCGAGTCGAGTCCGAGTCTCGAGTCCAAGTATCCCATCTCTGGCATGTAGTGAGAAAAAGCCTGCAGGACATGGTGATATGTTAAATGATGCGATGCAGCGTTTTTTCAGTAAAAAAGAAGAACTGAACGATCGTTTCCGCACATTTTATTTACTTAGTAGCAGTTAAAGGGGAACGGTCGTTTTTACAATCTGGACCTTATTTCACATTCGTCACAACAACATTTACTCACCCGTTTGACTTTCGTGTGATTTGCAGTTGGTTCGGAGATAATTAGATGCTCCCATATCCATATAACGGCAGCGGGCGGGGCACCGACATGCAGCCGTTACAGACGCTCTTTTCTCTTATGTTTGTTGTGGTGTGGTAGATACATGTAAATTTATTAAGTCAGCACCACTTAGCGCTATTGGGAAGTCTGTAACCGGCTAGATTGAGCTACTCTCCGGGAACTCTGAAGCGATGATGTCATCACACTGCGCCGTGGCGCACTGTGTTTGTTTACATGGAAGTAGCGTCTCTGCTCTGCAGTCAGACCACGGCATCTCGATCGGCTTTTTTAGGCAGTCAGAGTTTATTTTCAGCTGGTTGTAACTTTGGTACAATGGTTCCAGTGTGCATATATCCTGGCTGTGAAAGTAAAATGACCAGCTGGACGTCACTGAGCTCACAGGCTCCCACTTCGTGACCGGGATTTATTGAAGCTATGGCTAATAGCGCTCAACACGGACCCCAGCATCAAAGTTCAAACTTTACCACATTTGGATTATCGGGTGTGGAGTGCCCACTTCACATCTGAGGACTTCTTCCCAGTTCAGGAAAGAAATGAAGGCCAGAAGATCCAGAGAATGAATCTCAAAAAGAATGACATTCCAGCGGTTGCAGGAGGAGGACAGGTCGAGGTAACAAGACGCTAACGCTATTCATTTTTTTTAGGGATGTGCGATACCACTTTTTTTCAGACCGATACCAAGTACGAGTACTTCATCTTCAGTACTCACCGATACCGATACTTGCATACCGATACTTTATACATATAAAATTTAAAATAATGCAATGAGATTATTTTTGAAAATGAATTTTATTTCCAATAAAAAGGCAGCCCAGCCACTATGTTTAAGTCCAAAATAATAGTCTGAAAAATAAAACAAGCAACTGAGTTTGCACTTATTTAAATGAAATTAAGTGCAAGATAAAACAATTTCTCTGAGTTTTACACTTTACATAAACTAAGGTTTTTAAATGTACTAATTTGAATGATTTTTTTATGAACTAAAGTCAAAGATAGAACAGCCCCTGAGTTTAAAGAGTTGCTCCTGTTATTTGTGCTGCTCTCGGATCTCTGCTCTTCAGTTTCTCGGTCTTCTGCAGAGTTTGCCGTCGAGTTGCTGCCGGAGTTTTCTTTTTTTCCAGGACAACAGCGTCAGACTCTCGTCCACAAGCTTCGCCCTGAGGTGTTTAAACAAATTACTAGTGGTAAATGAACAACATCGCGCACCTCCTTTAGCAATTTTAGCATTGCAGAGTTAGCATTCTGCAAAGCTCGGCTCGTTTTCACTTATATAACAGAATTTCCACACCGGCGGAGTTCTGGTGAGACGAGCAGCCGTTCTGGATTCATCCTGTTGTCTCTGCTCTGGATGAGACTCATGGAGAAGTCAGCCCGCTGCAGTGTAGCACCCTGCGCCTGTCAGCGACTCCAGAGAGGAGCTTCTTCCTCTTTCATGTTTGTCGGCAGCTTGCATCCCATTCGGTTGCACTACCGCCAACTGCTGGTGAGGAGAGCTTACTACGCGTGGGGTTTTCTTGCCGTGAGTATCGGCGGCTGGTATCGGTAGCCTTCACGAGTACCCGATACTTTGAAATAAGGCCAGTATCGGCCCGATACCGATACCTGGTATCGGTACTCGCACATCCCTAATTTTTTTCTTTACTAATGTCTAGAGGCTGGGATGTTTACTGTTTAGTTCATTTGAGCAACAACAAAGGATGATACAAGTATATCTGTCAATGACAAGAGTTGTACATAAACAGTAAAATATTCTGTACACTGTTGCTCAAAAGGAGTAGGAACAAGTTTATAACATTCTAGCCAACTCTAGACATTAGTAAAGGAAAAAATGAATATTATTAGCATCACGTTACCTCGACCTGTCCTCCTCCTGCAGCCGCTGGAATGGCATTCTTTTTGAGATTCATTCTCTGGATCTTCTGGTCTTCATTTCATTCCTGAACTGGGAAGAAGTCCTCCGATGTGAAGTGGGCATTACAAACCCGATAATCCAAATGTGGTAAAGTTGGAACTTTGATGCTGGGGTCCGTGTTGAGCGCTATTAGCCATAGCTTCAATAAATCCCGGTCACGAAGTGGGAGCCTGTGAGCTCAGTGACGTCCAGCTGGTCATTTTACTTTCACAGCCAGGATATTTGCACACTGGAACCATTGTACCAAAGTTACAACCAGCTGAAAATAAACTCTGACTGCCTAAAAAAGCCGATCGAGATGTCGTGGTCTGACTGCAGAGCAGAGACGCTACTTCCATGTAAACAAAGACAGTGCGCCACGGCGCAGTGTGATGACATCATCGCTTCAGAGTTCATGGAGATTTGCTCAATCTAGCCGGTTTACAGACTTCCCAATAGCGCTAAGTGATGCTGACTTAATAAATTTACATGTATCTACCACACCACAACAAACATAAGAGAAAAGAGCGTCTATAACGGCTGCATGTCGGTGCCCCGCCCGCTGCCGTTATATGGATATGGGAGCATCTAATTATCTCCGAACCAACTGCAAATCACACGAAAGTCAAACGGGTGAGTAAATGTTGTTGTGACGAATGTGAAATAAGGTCCAGATTGTAAAAACGACCGTTCCCCTTTAAGCTGTAGCACAAGTAGTTCCTGTACTCAAGAGACCAAGATTCTCACTGGCAGACACTGGCTCAGCCTCATGCCGCCCAGACCTTGATAAACGAATTTGCGAGAGAAAAGCCAGGAAGGTGCAACTGTAAGGTAAGCAGAGACAAGCAGAGCTGTTGTGTATTTAAATGATCAAGAGCTTTTAATCTGTTGTTCTGGTGCGCCGCAGTGTTGCCAGGTGTACAATAATTATCGTATTTGTACGATAATTTTTTCCTCTGTACCATGTACGATCAATAATCCCAAAAAAGGCCAAATATACGATAATTTGACCATTCCGTTAAAATGTGGCTGTAATTGGTTGTAATCATTCTGTCGCAGCTGTCTGTCGGATTTTTTTGTGAACTCTGAAGGCATCTCTTTCCACGTGACAAGTTTCAAGCCAATCGTGCTTTTCTAAATGTGAGCTGGCCTCAGAACAACGGTAATGATTGGCTGAATAGCCGCTGCGCCCCATGAGTGAGGAAAGGAAAAGAAAATAGAAGAAGAAACTGAGCCGGTCCGCGGACAGCTGAAACCCAGCTTCTGCGGCTCTGCAGCAGTCTCCATCGGGCTCAAACAAGTCTGTTTATGAACATCGAACAATGTTTATGTGTTTGCATTGGTAGCCTCCTGTACGCCCAGCTGCTTGTTCTATGTGTTCTTTTTTTCTGCACCAAAATTACTAGATGGCTCAACAGAGTGATTTGATCCCAAGCAGTGCTTTCTACGGTTTGAAAATTGAGTAAAGGGACATTATGTGCAAATCAGCTTGTTTTGCTTGCCAAAAACAGATTCATGCCTCTGGTATTGTGTATAGAGGGATATTTTGCCCCAGAATTATTTAATATAACACAGCAGAGTCAGATTTACAGCATTTGAACACAACCAATATTTATACCACTTGAAAAATGAGTAAAGACATTACAATGTCAAAATCAGCTTATTTTGCTTGACAAAAACTGATTCCGCAGACCGGAAATCACTTTATGGAAAAAAACATGTTTTGGCACGACACGGGTTAAGTTTGCAAAAGTGCAGTTTTTGTTGATTTTATGAACTGTTTTCATTGTGAGGACAGAGACAATGTTGTTTCACTGAAAATAAAATTTCAGTACTTGAAGCCAGATCTTTATTTCCTTGTGAGTTATCATGAATACTGTTTACCTTTTAAACCTGGTGCTTTGTCTATTTCCTGACATTAGGTGGCCTCCAGGCGTCATGATTTGGTTCATTAGTTCCCACCCGTCATTGTTCATGGGGGACACATTCGCCTGACATGGAGCTGCTGATGAATCCATTCAGAGACGTTCTTTAATCCATTCCGTATTGGCGCAAAGCCGTGAGTGCCTGTTAGACACTTTTCAACACTAGAGTGACTATAGCGCATCAAGTTTGATTATGACGGGTGAACGATAATTTTCCTCAAAATACGATAATTTTATGTCTCTGGTATGATAATCCTACATTTCCCTCCTGGCAACACTGGTGCGCCGTCACCACACTGTGTTAGGAAGCTGAGCTGTAATGCTCATCCTCTTTTCTTTTTTCTTCTCTTTTTTTCCACACAAGACCATTTCTAATAACTGACAGATATTTGACTTTTATGGGCGTTTTTTTACCTTCATCTGAGTGTTTGTTTTTTTTTTTTTTTTTTGTCTGAAAAATGTATAATTTCTGGCATTGGGGGCACATATAAGAATCCTGCGTGAGGGCCCAGTGCTAGGTAAATACGCCACTGACAAAAGTGTTTATGTGAGTCCACTCTTTAACACTTTCAGAGTTAATTCAAGACTAGAAAATTTACTGTGCACTCTGAAGGCACGGACTCTTAAAGATTTTTTTTTTCTTTTCTTCTTCTTTTTTTTCTTTTAATTGTGTGTGTGTGTGTGTGTGTGTGTGTGTGTGTGTGTGTGTGTGTGTGTGTGTGTGTGTGATGTGGGCTCCCAGCTCTGACTCCAGGCTCCCTGGACCGGACGCCCTGCATGGAGCAGCGGGTCGCGCTGCAGACAAAAGTCCGCTGTACTTGAGAAGGGTGTGCAGACAGACTGTCTTGCTGTACTTTGCGCTGACAGCGCTGCAGTGACCCACGGTCAATTCTCCATTATTTTCTACCATGGCCTCAGTCGAATTCTCGGTAAAATAAAATAATAAGGGAAGGTAAAAGGAAAGACACGGGAAAAAAAGGGGCAAATCTGAAAAAATATTGCAATCCTAAAATGAGTGTTTTTTTTAGCAGACTGGTGCCAAAGTGGAGCCACTGAAGAGACCGTGATTTATTAAATGGAGCAGAAAGCTGGCAGTTTTGCAGCAGTCACTCGTAAAATCAGCTGAATTCATCTTTACAATTTTCTAACTGTCCATGTACATGTTTACATTACTTGTACCCAGGAGGGCCGGCCCGGGCTTCAGAGGCGCCCTAGGCGAGCCCGAGACGAGCGCCCCTTGGGAGCGTGTTTTTCGAGCGGTCCCGACATTTGTTCACCGGGTGAGGGCGGGGGGGGGGGGGGGGGGGGGGGGGGGTGCGCTGAGGGACGACGAGCGCAGTGCGTCGGACCGCTGCACAGCGGGGCACACGGAACACACAGAGCGTCGTGGCGCCCCTTGTACGACCGCGGCGCCCCCCTCGGGACGTGGCGCCCTAGGCGGCCGCCTAGTTCGCCTATGCCTAGAGCCGGCCCTGCTTGTACCGCTTTTTATCGAAAGAAATGTTACTAATATTCAATGGAGAACTGCCTCTTTTGGTTATTTATACTTTGGAAATTATTCTGGACTCAGATTGTGCTTTCAACTGATTTTATTTAACGAATGAAGCGAGCACATTTTCAAAGGATGATTTCATGACTCTGATAACGATGTTTTCAAACATAATGGCTTTATTATATATTGCCAAGATACCACAAACACTTTATATCCCCGAGGAAAAAAACAAAAACAAAAAAACTTGCATAGTCCTCACATCTCTCCAAAAAATGATGAACCAGAATTTTAAAAAATATATATTTCTAATTAAAGGTTCTTTAAAAGGCATGGCAGAAATTATTCACATATTTTTGTTGGATTCTTGATTTCAAAAATAATTGATTACTGCCGATAATTCCCTCCTGCCAGGCTCCAGTCCTGGAGGAGTCTGGAAATCTAAAGAAAGTCACTTCTTGTGCCCGGGCTGCTGGTGATGCTCGGGTCCCACGGTCTCTCTCTGGTCCTCGAGGTTGCTGGTTCCTCCACCCTCTGGCTCCTCCACCTTGCCAAAACATAACTGCTTGCCAGGTGTTGGTGGATGTATCTTGCGGGTGGTGCAGATCTGTACAGATCATGATCAAATCATTTTCAATGCCTTGCCTGTTAAAGAGCTTTTCCAGTGTGACTGGATCTATAGGTGGATCAATAAAACACAAGGCGTCTTAATTCCTGATGATTTGATGTTCAAAGTAGGAAAATCTTGTAAAAATTGAAATATATAAGAATTTTTTCATTGTAAAAATGAAATACACATTTATAGACTGGAAAAAACAGAAAAAAAAATTGGGGATAAAAATTACTGGCTAAATATAGAGGAAAAATAAAATATTTAACAATAAAAGAACAATGAAAAAACAGATGAAGATCTTGCTGTCAAAGGTGCACCTCTCTGATCTGTTTGCCATTGTGCAACCTGCCTTGCTTATAGCCATAAAAACAATAAACTTTTACAGCTTTTGAGCAAAAATGAGCTTATTTCTATTTATTTTATGCACAGACAAGAGAATAATTGATCACCAATACCTGAATGAGGACGGGTGAAGTTGAGAATTCTGTTGAACCAGGAGACTGGACTCCTCTTTTCTTCATCTGCTAATATTTTCTAATCAAATGCAAGCTTCAATAATAAATCTTTCATCAATTCTTCGACAAAAACGCCATTGTTAGACCTTTGGGCAATGTGGAATCAGGAGAATGCAGCCTGCAGTGAGGGGGCGTGGCCTCGGAGTTCGCTTCTGCTGGAGGATGAAATGTCTGCAGCAGGAGAACTTTCTTCTTGCTTTCATCCAGCTGAACCTTCTCATGGAGTATGTAGAGGCCTTTAGTCACTGAGAAAGGATTATCAGCCTCTAAATGTAGGATGTCTGCATTTTTATTTCATTTGTCCAGCTCCCCAAGCGCTTCAAGAAATTAATTATATATATATATATATTACATATATATCATATACATTGTTGGTTTATGGTTTAGTATTGGAGTTTGTTTTGTTTTTCTGCTTCTGAGTGGGGGTGGGTGGGGGGTGTGGCGCGGGTTGTATTTAATTAATAAATAATCTGTACACACATATACATACAATAAAGTCATTAAGTCTTGAAAGTTACAAGACAGATAGTTTTTCATTTATTATGTGCATCTGAACCTGAATTGTGACACAAAGAAGCAGAAATAAGCTTAATTCCCCTCAGACAGTCTGGGATGTGTAAGAGTGGCCAGGAAATAAAATGTATTTAATCAAGTTAACAGTGAGTTCGCTGCAGTGCATTTGAAAATGAGGAGAGGTATCATTTGATTGGTCAAATTATTCTCACCCACTTTCTCTCCTCCCTCTTGCGCCACCTGCGCCGGTGGGCGGGATGGAGGAGTGACTGCGCTGCTCTGCACCTGTTCACCAATATAGCAAAATGTTCTGGACACGCCCCGTTGACTTCTTGCGCCGACAGCCCGCAGACAGCCCGCCTAGACCGCGCATAGACCAGGCACAGTCTACGAAATTAGAGCCCTGTGTCTTCTTTCAGGTCCATGAGGAACTGAGTGCTATTGTCGCTTTCAGTGGAGAAAAACCTCAGCAGTAAGATACATGCAGAGGTCGACAATAACGCCTGGAGAAGAAGGACCCAGGTTCTCCACTTGCTTTCCCTTTGACAAGAATCTGCCAAGATCTGCCAAGATTCTTGTCAAGATCTGCCAAGCAGTCGGGCAACAGAGAAACTTTGAGCGCTGAATGTGATGCTCAGTTGAATGTAACTGCATTGAGGCCATGGCCCGGACCATGTTGGCCACGCTGTCGGTCACAACACGAGTCTTTGTCTGTGGGTAGCTTCAACTGCCAGTGGACAGGATCCATGATGTCTGCTGGACTGAGTGTTTCTCACTCACTGACTGAACAAACTCTCTCTCTTCTCCACACTAACAGGACATCTGGAGGCTGGAGAGTTCCTGAGGCTCCTCCATTGACTCCGTCCAGGAGTTCATCAGGGAAGCTGTCCATCTTAGAGACCATCAGTTCCTCCATCCTGACCTCACCAACCAGGTCAAATTCTATGAATGGTTGGAATTCTGAGAGTTAAGCTCATCGACTTTGGACAAGATATTCCAGCCCTCCAACACCCTGGTTTCTTCCACACTACCTGTGTCAGTCAAAAGCTCCTTGTTGATCAGACCAGATTCAACTCCTGTGTTTCCTCCTCAGGGCTCCAGATGTTTCTCTTGGTCTTCAAGGTGATTGATGTGTGGGGGTTGGGCTGCATCCTGACCTTCCTCGATCTTTATAACATTCTTCCCAGTAAAAATTGTGAATATCAGATGAAAAGTCTGCTTCTTCCAGCATGTATTTCGTAAGAGAAGAAACTCTGTAAGAACCTCAGCTGATGTGTGTGTGGATGTTGGTGGAGCTGCTGGGTCAGTCACAGGACCAGCAGCTCTGGGAAGGAGGAAACACCAAGAACTTCTTCACTGAGGAGGAGGAAGATGACTGCTCAGGATGGAGGCTGCTGGTGAAGGAACTTAGAGTTTCTGGCTGCAATTAGTTTAATAATCCTACTTGAACTTTTCCAGAACAGCTGTTGTTAATTCTACTCCTGCAGATTGCTGATGAGTGAAAAGCTGTGACCAACCTGCCAACCAAAGAGTGGTGTGCTGACTTTGAGCTGTCCTGCTGCCTGGATCAGCTGCTTCATGTCGGTGCTCTCTGCTGTTTGTTTCACTCACTGCTTCAATCTTCCATCCAGAGAGGATCCACTGACCTGACTGTGTTTCCAAATCCAGATCTGTCCACACCAGGATGCTGCTGATCTGGAGGACAGCAGGGCTTCTGCTGACCTGCTGAAGTGGCTGTTATATCTGGACGGGGAGCAGAGAATGACCCACCATGCAGCTCTGGAACACACCTTCATATCGAGGTCCTATCTGATTAAAGCTTGGTTCAAAGAAGGAAGAAGGAGGCGGTGAGCTTTCACTGATGTTCTGAGTCTTTCCAGCCTGTGTTGGGCTGCTGGGAGCTGTGGACTCTGAAAGAAAGGAAGATTCTGCAGACAGTTTCCAAAACAGTTAGTGCTGCTCATATCCATTCTTTGTGATCAGTTTTTTTTTTATATGATGTTTTATGACCTTCCACTCAGTGCTGTCTCCTCTGCATACATATCTCTTGATCTTTATATTTTTATTGCTGTTTGATCTGGCTTGTGTCAGTTGGCCAAAGTCAAGTCATTTCTCAGTCGTCAAGACCTTGAAACAGCAATCCACGCCTTCATCAGTTCACGTTTGGATTATTGTAACGCCCTCTACATCGGTCTCAGCCAAGCTTCTCTGCACCGTCTACCAACTTGTGCAGAATGCAGCTGCCCGCCTCCTCACCAACACACACAAACACGACCATATCTCCCCTGTACTGTTCTCTCTTCACTGGCTCCCGGTTCAGTTCAGAATTCAGTTCAAAATCCTTCTGTTTGTATTCTGCTCCTTCCATGGCCTTGCACCACTGTACCTGCGTGACCTTCTGACTCCTCACCAGCCCAGCAGAGCCCTGCGCTCCTCTCCGAAGCTAGTTTCAATAGTTCAAAGTAAAAGTCACAGAGCTGTACAGAGTTATACTACTTTAACATAACAAGAGCAAATATATTCATCTGGAAAATACTTTATTCCTTTTTTCACTTTCATGTGAAACTTATACATTGCAGCAGTTTTTTTCAGAAATAAAACATTACACTGATCACAATGATGAAAAAAAAACCCACTTCAACTTTTGTTATTGACACAAATTAATTTGTCTTAATGTGTTCATGGTGTCTTCCTGACTATAGAAAACTCAAATAAATCTTTTCAAAACACTTGATGGGATTTAACATGATTTTTTTTTAATCCTGGACAAATGAAGAAATTAGTTTTAAATATTTTTCTTAATAAGTAATTGAAACAGAGCTAATACAGTAAAAAAAAAAATGTCTTTTTTAACATTAGATGTTTGCATGAAGCAATAAACTGATATTTGATGATGTACTTGTGTTAGTCCATATTTAACTGTTAAAGTTTTCTAATTATTTCAATCAGATGAAATTTTCTTCCTCTTCATTTCTTTTGCTCTTGAGTTTGTTATAAATGTGTGAACCTGTCTGAACATCACAGAGTAATCTCAGCCTGACAGACGGTGAGAGTCGTGGTTTTGGCTCCAGCAGATTTTCCAACATTGAAAGAAGGGAAGAGTTTCTCAGTGAAAGTGTCATTGTAAGTGTAGATGTGACTCAGGTCTCCAGAGTCGTAGAAAGACACCTCCCCCCTGTCATAGTCCAGCTGGACTCTGATCCTCTGGAGACTCTCCTTCACTATGACTGGCTCGCCATGACCATTCTGGAATTTTTCATCAAAATGCCACAAACACCAAAATCCATCTTTTGGGGTAGGAAATACCTTTCCCTTCCTGTCAACTGACTCTTTCGCCAATCCAATGAACCACACTGGAAGATCTCCCACCTCCACCTCCCAGCTGTGTTTCCCTGAGCTGAAGCCCTCAGAGCCCAGGACGTCACGATACTTAGTGAATCTCTCTGGATTATCAGGAAGCTGCTGCTGAGTGTCTCCACATCTCACACTGGTCAGATCATCAGACAGGTGGAGCCAGGCTGATGCAGTGTTTGGGTCCAGAATGAGAGGAGTGAAGTGGACCAGGTCCTTCATCTTGCTCCAGACTGAGAAGGACAGGTTTCCCAGGTGTTTGGCCACATCTATGAGCAGTCCTGAGGGCAGCTGTGGATCTGACAGTGAGCACTGGACTCTGGCTCGGCTCTGAGCGTCTCTGGAGCTGCTGAGGAACGCCCCGCTGGCTTTCTGCAGCTCTGCTTCAACAGCAGCCATGCAGTCTGAGAGGGAGGAGATCTGCTCCTCCATCCTCTTCATCTCTCTGCTCACACGCTCTGCCTTCTGCTCCTCTTCCTCCCTCAGAGCTGCCAGTCTGGACTCCTCTTCCTCTCTCAGGAACTGGTGCAGCTTGTTGAACTGGGCTCTGATCTGCCTCTCTGTGGACGCCAGCTGCTTCTTGGACTCTTTCACCACGTCCCTGTATGTTTTCTGCAGCTGTTGGTATTTCTCCCTCTTGTCCTGCAGAGACTTGAAGTCACATCTCAGCGTCTCCTTCAGATCCTTCACTGCTTCTTCTACAGGAATCACTCTGTGGCTGCTGTCATGAGGAAAATGGCAGACAGTACACAAAGCTCTCTGCTCCTGCACACAGAACAGTCTGGGCTCTTCTTGGTGTTCACGACACACCAGCTCCTCCTTGTCCCTCTCTTCTCCCTCAGATGATCCAGATTTCTGTCTGCCAGCAAAGGAGTCTGCCAGCTCCTTCAGAGCAAAGTTCACAGTTAGATGGTCTTTGGAGGATTTTCTTTGACAAATCGGACAGTTTTGGTTTCCAGTTTTTTCCCAGAATTGTTTCAGGCAGCTTGAACAGAAGCTGTGGTTACAGCTCAGAGACACAGGATCTCTGAATGTCTCTAAACACACATGGCAGGTCAGGAACTTCTCAACAGCAGTATTTTTTTCAGCCATTTCTTCTTAAACCTTCAGCAGGACTCACCAGCTCACAGTCTCTTCAGGTTTACACCTAAAATCCTCCAGTTGTGTGTTTTTCAGTAGAAATCTCACAGCCTAAGACGAGTCGCCGCTCCGATCAAGAAAATACTTTTACTTCCTCTGACCTGATGTGTTGGTTTTACGGTCAGTAGAAATGGGAGGAGTCAGCAGACAGCAAGAATATCCACATTCCAGTCACTGCTGTAAATATGTACAGAGATCAATCAGCTGCAGCCGAGTGTGACATGAAACAGCTACAGCAACAAAACCACAATAGAGCCACAGCAGAGTCAACATAAGCAGCCTTTATAACAAGAAAAACATGATGAAATAAGAAAACTCTTCATAACTCAGACATTTATTAAATGTTTGGTCAGCCTGGTCCTTTAGTTTATTACTTCCACTCACTTTCAGCCTGTTTCACCTGTTTCCCTCTCACAGGAGCTACAGGTCCATCAGGACAAAGTCAGAACAGAATCATAACCACCCTGAAGACAAACATGGACCGATCCCTGTGTTACTGACTGTACTGTCTGTGAAACATCTTCTCACAACTCTCAGTGATTTTATTGTCTGGTTCTAGTTCTCTGTGTTTTCTGTTTGTTTCCTTGTGTTCATAAATATTCTAACACTGGAGAAAGAGAACCTCCACTGTTCAGTTCAAAGATTGTTTCCTATGATGACTATAGAACAAAAAACACAAAAACTAGGAAATAACAATACAATTTTATTTTTCTCTTGGTGAGAACCCAGTTTGAAGTTTGTAGAAAATGATCAGCAGCTCTCCAGCTTTAATGAAGCTTGTAATATTATATTGTTGTATTTTATGACAGCTTCAGCTTCTCACAGTCCAGGGTCCAGAGAGGAGTCTAAGGGCCAATCCCAATTCTACCCCTTACCCCTACCCCTTAGCCCTTAGCCCTACCCCTATCACTCTCCTACCCCTTTTAGAATAGGGCTGAGGGCTAGGGCTATCTTTGCAGCACTATGAATTGGGATACCCCTTGGCCCTTTAAGCCCTGCCGCACTCCTATAACAACAAAAAATTATGGATATTAGAAATTATAGAAATTACATTAGAAATTACTTTTATTTTTTTTAAAATGGTATTATTATTTACCTTATATTTCTTTTTGAGGTTCTCCCACTTTTTTGAAGCTTGCTGGGCTGTAACTTCCCCTTCCAAGCCATTTTCTTTTATGAATTTCCTAAAGTAATACAGATATATTTATATAAACACGTTTTATTACTGACATATTATAGCTTAGACGAATAATATAATTTACTCCCAATGTGTTTTGGCGCTGTATTTTGATTTCAAAAACTTTTCTTCCTTTTTAACCTCTAAAGCAGGGGTCCTCAAATACAAATCTTGAAGGTCCACATTTGCTTTTTATATACAAGCATGGGTCCGGGCTTCAGCGCCCTGTGTGTGTGTGTGTGTGGGGGGGGGGGGCGATACCGAGGACTGCCGAGCAGTGCGGTGCGACGGAGTGCGCTGGACACGCGCAGAGCGGCGCAGTGCAGAACGGTGCTCACACGGAACATGGAGCGTTTAAAGAAAGATTTTTTTTCTTTTTTTTTTTTTCCATACATTTGCCCTGGGTCCGCAGCGAGGTGTGCCGCAGTCCGGTCGTGGACCGCGGTCCGCTAATTGAGGAACCCGGCTCTAAACTGAATCAGCAGTCGGGTTTCATCGGGGGTCCCTGTGTCTAACATATTACGTTAAAAACATGATAAAGGATGACGTTAATTCAGTGATTAGTGCTCTTCATAAGTTACAAATTCACGATTGGAAACGGTGCTGCGCAGCGCTAAAACGTTAATCCATGACTGGGACACTGTCACGCTAGTTTATCTATAAATTCAGTGAAGCAAATACACTTTTTATAGCTTTTCAAATAGTATACAGAAAGCAATCTTACATTTGTGCGACTCCGTGGTGGGCGCCATGTTGTTTTTTTCTGGCCAATGTGAAACTCCGCCTACCCCTATTGAGAATAGGGAGCATCGATGCAGACTTCGCTGAAAGGGGTGAAATAGCCCTTCCCCTTACCCCTACCCCTATTCAAAAAGGAGAATTGGGATAGCCCTTAAGCCTCGTGAACGCGCATATCATAGGGGTAGGGGTAAGGGGTAGGGGTAAGGGGTAGAATTGGGATTGGCCCCAAGTCTGAGCTGCACTTTTCTTTATCAGTGTCTAACAGAGAGTTTATTGAACATGAAGTTAATAATATATCTGAGAGCAGCCAATGTCAATGTCCCGCCTCTCCCCCTGTGAACTTTGACTGACAGCGTACTTCAACCAATCAGCACTTCAAAACAAATACTTCATCAAAATGCGTTAGCTTCTCTAAGAGTTCTCTTTCAACATTCGTTTCGGTATCTCACTATGGGACACGCCCCCTGCGCTGTTCCCCAGAAGCAATATTACACTACGCCAGTCCTGACTGGCAGACTGACGTGACGTCGGTTCCGCAGGGGAGGGACCACTCCCTGCTATAAGAGCCCGGCGTCAACGTCATCTCCTCAGTCTTTCACCTCTTCTCGCTCCCAGAAGCACCTCTCAGACGTTTTAGTGGCGTGTGGAAACATGAGCACATCACTCCCATCCTGCACACACTCCACTGGCTTCCCATTCAGGCCCGTATAGAGTACAAGATCCTCCTGCACACCCATCACTGTCTGCACGGTGCGGCCCCCACCTTCCTCACTGAACTGCTCACATCACACACCTCTGCCCGGACCCGGTCAGGCCAACTGCACCGTCTGGGTGACAGAGCCTTTGAAGCTGCAGCTCCCTGTCTGTGGAACGCTCTCCCAGACCACTTTAGGGCCCCACAGATGGTGGACTCTTTCAAAAAAGGACTGAAGACCTTCCTTTTTAGAAAGGCATACCAGCACTAATGCTGCTTTTAAAGTATGCTGTATTGTAATGTTTTTAACCCTGTTGTTGGAGCTAGGACTTCCGTCCCGCCGACTCCACCCGGTTCTTTTATTCTATGCTTGGTATAAAGAATGCCAAAACGACTGACTTCAGATTATTACCGTTTATTTAAGTATAGCCAGATGTAATGCTCAGCGCTGGACCTTACAGGGAAAGATACCAAGTATTTCGCCCCGAAAGGATCCTGATTGTTGATGAATCAGAGTTTTTATTCCATGTTCTTCTGGGCTGGGCCTGCCCCGACAGAGAGGCTGGACTTTGTTCGCAATTGGACAATTTGATATTGATGTCAGCTGCCAACCAAGAGCTGACATCCTTATCCAGTATGTTTTGGAACACTAGTGAGTGTGTGTTGGTTTCTCCGGAACGTGTGGGTATGTTTACACTTTAGCAGAGCATCTTATAGCCTTGGTGTACTTCTCTCAGGAAAGGCCTAATGTGCAGTTAATACAATTATTCCATAGTAGTAGTGCTAATTAATGTATATCCCTCACAGTTCCCCCCTTTGATATGATTTCATCATATCACCAAAAAATGAACGTGTGTGAGTGTGTGTGTGAGTGTGTGTGTGTGTATGTGAGTGTCAATGTCTATGCCGAGATAGGTAAAATAGCCTGTCATCAATCCTCTATGACGTAGCCCCGCCCCCTCTCGGTACATTCCGATCTCAGACAGGATCCTTCACCATCCCAAGACATATGCAGCTCTGTGTCAGCGTGTTGAAAAGGCAGTTAAGAGCAGCAAGCGTTCTTCATTGCCGGACGCGTATGTAAATATGCACATGTAGGGAAAGAAAATGAAAAGAGAAAAATTAAAAGAATAAAAATAAGAAGGTAAAAATAAAAGAGAGAAAAAAATTCGCAAGCGTCCCTTCACTGATCTGGGCCTGTCTACCTCCGTACTGACGGAAAACCTTTTCTCAGGAGCTCTAAACCCTGAATTACCACAGATCACAGCTCCAGCAATTTGCACAATTGTGTTTATATAAAATAATAAGCATGCAAGCTATTTTCTAACGCTAGTATACGAAATAAAAAACTTATATTAAGGTATTTAATGCTAATCATTATTAATCATTACAAGTGTCCAAAAATCATTTTAGTCTTACCATTACCATATTTATTATTACTTTACGATTTCCCCCCCCCAAATATTACAAGTAAAATGTGATGTCTAATAACTATGTGATTTGTACTATTATTACTATTATTGCCATTATTTATTTACTGATTTTATTGATTGATTGATTTTTATTATTTTGAGTTATTATTACTTTTCCAAGAAAACATAATATATCTATTATTGTAATTATTTTATGTTTAAACATGTAGCTTTAATTTTAATATAATTGTATTTTTTTCAGATGTTCCTTTCTACTGATGATATCCTTTTTGTAAATCAATAAATGAATCACTAAATCAAACTTAATCTAGTTTGATGGAAAGAAGACAGAAAAAAGAAAAAGAGAAAGTGTGTAACTGAATCAACCCATTTATTAATCAACCTATAAATCATCATAACAATCATCCCAAAAAATTTATTATTCTAAAAATTAATCTTAAAAAAAAAAAAAAAAAAATCATCCTAAATAAACCTTTAAAAAATCAAGCTCGGGCTTCCGGTGACGCCATGTTGTGAGACACACGCACGGAGTGGAGCTCCCCAGGAAATCAGCAGTGTTTTGCATTTTACAACATTAGATGGCATCTTAATTGAAAGAGGGTGAACCTGAATGACAACAAGACAAATATGAGCACGTCCAGAGATACGAGGAATGCGGGGAAACAGCAAAAAGCGCAAGAAGAAGCGAAAGGAAAAAAAGGGCAGCCATCTTCCCCAAATGAGGCGAGTGCAAAGGTGGACGCAATGAACATGGAGGAGATTCTCCGGGAGCTGAGAGAGTTACGGAAAGAAAATAAAGAGTCGTTTGCAGACACAAAGGCCTCGTTATCAAGACTGGAGGTGTCCGTCACGGATTTGAACCAGAGGATGGAAAAATTGGAGCAGAGAACCGATGAGGCGGAGACAAGAGTCAGCGCAGCGGAGGAGACAGGTGAGCGCCATGAAAGAATGATGCGGCACCTGTTGAAACGGGAGGCGGCTCTGACTAATATGTGTGATGACCTACAGAATCGAATGCGCCGCAACAACTTGAGAATTTATCAAGTCCCCGAAAACAGCGAGAAAAATGATACAATTGGTTTTGTGAAGGAACTAATTGAGACTGCGCTGCAACTCCCGCCTGAAGTGAATGTACAGATTGAGAGAGCGCACCGATCGCTGGGACTGAAGCCGGCCGCGGCGGCGGCCCCGCGCTCCATTATCGTGAGGTTTCTGGATTATACAGTGAAGGAAGCGGTGCTGCGGCAAGCCTGGGCCCAAAAGCAAGTAAAGTTTCAAGGAGAGGTGATTTATTTTGATCATGATTATTCTCCAGAAGTACAGAGGAAGAGGGCGCGGGTCCGTGGAGTGATAAAACAACTGAAGGAGAAAGGCATCCAGGCCAGGTGTCGCTTCCCGGCGCAGCTGAGGGTTCACTTGGAATCAGGAGTAAAGATATTTCCTACGCTGGTGGAGGCTGCGCCAACACTGATGGAGCTGGGCGTCAACGTGCAGGTGAGCGAGAGAGAGAAGCTGGAACGGGAGCTCTCAAAAGAGATATGGCAACGACAAGACGGTGGAAGGAGAGGAAGAAACGACACGTCGCTGTCTGATGCGGACCTGCGGACCTTTTTACAGAATTAATGTTCACTGAATATTGTTCAGTGATGTGCTCAGGTAACAGATTTTGATGAGGCTACCCTGCTACATTGTGACAAAGTGATACAATATTGATTACAATAAGATGTTACATTTTTCGAGGTGCATAATTGAAACAGCTGAACCTGCTGAAGTTAAAGATAAATTACATAGATATTAGTAAGAAAATAGGGGAGTTAACTCTGGTTTTTCTTTTCATTTTTTCCAAGATAGGATTGCTACCTCACCAAGGATTTAGTTTTTTTCTTTGGTTTGTGGTTAGGTCAGCACTTAGTGCATGTTACCCAGAGGGAATTGAGAGTCACAACCCTCTGCCTGCTTTACAACAAGGGCTGGATACATTTTGTTATTCGGTTGATTTTTTGGAAGTCACATGTGAGTTCATTTATTTCACTTTCTTTGTTCTATGTGTAAATAGTTCTTATTTCCTTGGCATGTTAGTTAAGTCCACACAAATGGCATGTGTAAATATAATGGCAAAGTTATTTTCTTTATGCAACTGTGATAAGGGGGAAAGTAAAATGATAACAAGAAACATTTTATGTCTGATTTAAGGATTATCAGTTATAATGTGAAAGGAATAAATGGTCCTATAAAAAGGAAAAAGATTTTCACTCAGTTGAAAAAACTTAATTGCTCAATAGGTTTGTTACAGGAAACCCATCTGAATGATGTAGAACACAAGAAATTAAGAAAGGAATGGGTTGCTCAGGTATTCTATGCATGCTGTTCCAATAGTAGAAAGAGAGGAGTGGCGATTTTGATCAGTCGGTCCATTAGTTTTGCATATCAAAGAGAAGTAAAGGATAAAGAGGGTAGATATATTCTTATTATAGGAACAGTTGGTGGAGTTGAGCTTACCATCATGAATATCTATGCTCCCAATGAAGATGACCCTACTTTCTTTAAAGAAATAGCATCTGTATTGGCAAAGGAAGCTAGGGGTACCATAATTTTAGGGGGTGACTTTAATTGCGTTTTAAATGGGAAAATAGACAGATTACCATCTGATTATGGACCTTCTAGCAGGAAAGCAAAAGCATTAAAACACATGTTAGAAGAATTAGGATTGGTGGATGTCTGGAGAGCCAAGAATCCATCGACAAAAGATTTCACATTTCTGTCTATGGTGCATGGGTCTTATTCTAGAATTGATTTAATATGTATTTCAAAACAAAGCCTGCACAAAATTAGAGAATGTGTTATTGAACCCAGTACTTTGTCTGATCATGGACCTGTAAGGCTGAAGTTAAATTTAGGTTTGGATTGGCACTTTAAATACTGGAGACTGAATGTGTCATTGCTAACTGACCCAAGTATTAACGAACAAATAAAGCAAACAATAGATGAGTACTTTACAATCAATGAGAATGGATCAGTGTCTCCCTCAATTCTCTGGGATGGAGCTAAAGCAGTGCTGAGAGGGAAGTGTATTGAGATCGCTGTCAAAATAAAAAAAGAGAATTGAAAAGGAAAAACAGTTGGAAAGTGATATTAAAAGATTAACGCATGAACATAAAGTAACAAAAGATGAACAGGTATTAAAGCAACTACAAGACTGCAGAGCTTCTTTAGACAAACTTCTCACACAGAAAGCTGAGGGAGCACTTCGATACACAAATCAAAGATACTATGAAATGGGAAATCGAGCGAGCCGGCTTCTTGCCTTTCAACTGAGAAAAGAACAGTCAAATCGTGTCATTCCTAAGATAAAACACCCGACATCTTTGACCGAGGTCTCACACCCAGAAGAAGTAGCTGAAGCTTTTCAAATTTTCTATAAAAACCTTTATGATGCACCAGAGGAGTCACAAAACAAAAAGAAAATAGAAAATTTGTTTAACAAACTTAATTTAGCAAAGCTTTCCGTATCTGAGGCAGATGAATTATTATCTCCAATTCGAGAAAGCGAGATACAAGATGTTATCAAATCATTGAAAAGCAACAAATCCCCAGGTACAGATGGTCTTCCAGGTGAATTTTACAAGACCTTCATGGTGGAGCTTGTGCCAAAACTTTGTCAGACCTTTAATTATGCCTTGCAGGAGGATGATCCACCAAGGAGCTGGTCAGAGGCCATAATTACAGTAGTTCATAAAGAGGGGAAAGACCCACTGGACTGTGGTGCCTATCGGCCAATTAGCTTGTTGGGGACTGATGTAAAAATTATCAGTTCCATAATGGCAAATAGGATTCAGAAGTATTTAATTAAATTGATTAACCCTGACCAGACAGGGTTTATACCCGGCCGTCAGGGAGCAGACAATATAAGAAGAGTTTTAAACATACAGTCACTCGCGAGACACTCAGCCCAACCATCAATGCTACTCAGCCTTGACGCCGAGAAGGCATTTGACAGGGTGGATTGGTCATATTTGAATTACACTATGGAGAAAATGGGATTCAATTTGACATTTATAAGATGGATTAATACTCTGAATAAAAACCCAGTATCAAGGATTAGAGTGAATGGATGTTGCTCCAAATTTTTTGAGATTAAAAAAGGTGTTAGGCAAGGAAATCCAGTCTCTCCTATTCTGTTTGCATTGTGCATTGAACCACTTGCCGAGTTAATTAGGGGAAATGATCGGATCGAGGGAATAGTGGATGAAGGAGGTGAGATGCATAAAATTTCATTATTCGCAGATGACGTTCTTTTGTTTTTAAGAAATCCACAGTCTTCTATTCCAGCTCTTATGCAATGCCTGAGGGATTATGGGGAGGTCTCAGGATATAAGATTAACGAGGTGAAATCAGAAGCAATGATGATAACAGGATGCTGGCCCACGAGCTTGGACAGACAGGTGAAATTCAGGTGGTCAAAAAGGGGCTTTAGATACCTAGGAGTTATTATGACCCATGCATCAAATCAGCTATTTAAAGCAAATTATGATAAACTTGTCTCGCAAATTAAGAATGACTTGGAAAGATGGGAATTGCTTCCTTTGTCTTTGGTCGGGAGGGTCGAAGTTATTAGGATGAATATTCTGCCCAGATTGTTATTTCTTTTTAATTCATTACCTATCACTGTTCCTGTATCTACTTTTACATTTTTGGATAAGCTTGTTTCTAAATTTATATGGCAAAACAAACGACCAAGAGTAAGACTCAAAGTCCTGTGTGCACGCAAGGATAAGGGTGGATTAGCCTTGCCACATTTCAGAAGATACTACTGGGCAGCACAACTTGGAAAATTGGTTTCGTGGATGAGATTAGATATGGATACAAAATGGGTACAGATAGAGCAAGGTTCAGTAAAAAATGTGTCACTCTCAACTCTTCCCTTTCTAAATTCAAAAGTGTGGAAGAAATTTAAGATTCGAAACGAGTGGGTTACCTACACATTAATGATGTGGGAGAGGATAAGACGATTATTGAATTTACCTCTATTTTTATCAAGGGCAACAACAATAACCAATGCCTGTGACTTTCTTCCAGCAAAAATGGATGGGGGTATCATTAAATGGAGGGAGAAAGGCCTCATCACAGTAAATCAATTATTTGAAGGAACAACTTTCAGGACTTTCTCCCAACTCCAGGCAAAATATGGCATTGATTCCAAAGATTTATTTAGATATTTTCAAATTCGGCATTACCTGATGACACATAATGAATGGGGAAAAATTAAAGAAGCTCCATCTAATTTTGAACAATACTGGATTGAAATCGCAGAGAATAAAACTAACACTAAAAACACAATATCTCGTATTTACAATAGGATTTGTATGGACTCATTAGTAGACACGTTGGATGTGAAGGGCAAATGGGAATTGGAAGCTAATATAATAATTGCGGATGAAGAGTGGGAGAATTCCTGGGTGCCCTGGCAGAAATGTTTAAGCAGCCCAACTTGGAAAGAATTCAGCTGGAAAATGAGAATAAGATATTTCAAAACTCCACTGGTAATAGCTAGTTATAATAAATGTTCCCCCCAATGTTGGAGGGGTTGTGGAATGATCGGGGACTTCTCTCATATTTTCTGGGATTGCCCTAAATTGCAAAATTTCTGGGGGAACGTGAATCGAGAAATAAATGTGATATTGAACTTGAATAGACCAATTGAGCCACAACAGCTAATTTTGGGTACAGTACCATTAATAGACATAAAGAAAAATACTGTATTTTTGCTCAGAGTTCTTTTGCTGCTTGCTCATAAAATGATCACTGTAAACTGGCTAAAGCCCCACCCACCCACTTTGGACCAGTGGACCCAAAGGCTGAAGGATGTGAACTGTATGGAACATATAACGGCAAACCTTCGACTTCAGACAGACTTTTATCATAAAAAATGGGCACCTGTTATAAAGTATTTAGAAAAGTGAGTTTATTGAATTCGTTTAACTGAGCTAGTTCCATGTTTTGTTGTCATTTGGTTTTATTTTATAATGTTTTATTACTTTGGAGATAATTGAATTTGCAAAGAATGTTCTTCCACTTTTTGGTGATTAGATTGTTTTTGTATTTGTTAATTCTAATGGCCATTTTGTATTTGTATCTGTCATGCTTTGTGAGATTCTGTCAAGGAACCTGTTCTAATAAAAGTTCAACAAAAAAAAAAATCAAGCTCAAAAATCAAAGTTCCAGAGTTTCTACGTGTGTGCAGCGTGAATATATGTTGGTATGTATTAGCAGTAGCAACGCAAATGTTATACTCAAATGGGGAGGGGCGGGGAGGGGATCTTCATCAGACGGCGTCGTCCTCTTCATCCTCTTCATCCCGATATCGCCATGGATCCTCCAGTGGCCCACTTGGTCCTGGTCCAGGTAGTCGTCTTCTGCAATGTCAGGACCTCCAGGCTCAGAGGGAGACATCAGTGGGGCAATTTTTAGTCATTTGAAAAGGTGGTGGTGGATCTCCAGTGTAAATTATAGTCAAGGCCGAATCGATGCATCTAAGGCAGAGCGCTCTGATATGAGGGATACAGCGCCCCCTGCAGAGAGTCTCCACCACTGTGACGACAGTGAGCAGCTCCAACAGAGGGAGAATATATGATTTCTACTTCCTAAAGGTTTTCTCCCCCCTTGGAGGATTATTAGCTCCAGAGTGTTCAGCCAGTCGCTCTGACTCTGAGCTCAGACCTTCGAAGGCCTTTGTGAGAAACTTATCAGGAGCCGAGTTGTTTGGAAAACATGAGCAGCAGACTGTTCCAAACATGCTGCTCCTCCACCTTTCTCAGCCAATACAGAGTCCAATGTTCAACCTAGTCTCCCCTCAGATTATTCAGGCTCCAAATGTCATAATGTCATATTTTATTTGTTTAGTATCTTCTCTTCTCATGCTTCTGGGCCTCCCACCACAAAGTGAGTGTGACGGCCAGGATTGTGATAACCAGCAGGGTGATCAGGCCTGACTGAATATCACAACCAGTCAACACAACGGCTCATCAGACCTCCTGTGAGGCCTGTCCGTCCTCGTCCTCAGGGTCTCTGTCCAGGTCTTTTAGGTGTCGTCAGGTGTCAGTCGGTGGGTCAGTGAAGACACGTCGAGTCCTGTGCCATCAGTCACTCTGTTATCGTCTAGTCAGACTGTGGTCAGTCTCCTGGGTCACATGGTTTGTTGAAGCCCCTGTTGTTTCCTTGGGACTCGTCCCCCACTGTCCCTGGTGGGGCTGGTTTTGGAGCTGGACCTCCTGATCCTGTGAAGATAAACTTTTCATGGTTCAGGTTAGAGTTTGATTTTAAACTGAGCTCCGGTTGATTTGATCACATCGTTGTCAGAATGTTCTCCATCACCAACAAGGATCTGTTCTTTTCACTTAACTGAATTTGTTGCTCTGATTTTGTGGAGTTTTCATTGAAAATCATGTAGGATGGCTTTATCAGTAAGGCAGTCTTAATATTCCCTGTTTCTGCTGTCTGTCTTGGTAGCATGAGCTGCTGCTCACAGCAGTGGCTGGATAGTCAATAATGATTTAGAATCAATTTTTTACGTCTGATATCGTCCCCTGTAGACGTTCCTCTGTTTTTCTATATTTCTCCAAAAATGAGTTAAGTTGAAAAACCATATTAATCATCAGTAAATTTTGTGTTCTTGTTCCAGTTCAGGCCGAATGTCGAGACGGTAAAGCTGATACTGGTTATGAAATCTCAGATCTTTCTATATTTCTCCAAAAATGAGTTAAAGGTGCTGTAGGCAGGATTTTGCTAGTCAATGCTAATTTTTTTTGTGATTTCTTTGGATTAAATGTTAGAGTATCCATTGATAATCCTTTAGGAGTGTAGCATAATTGCACTACCGCGAGGGCGCAGCGTTTCCATCTGTCTCTGTTCTGAGCTGAAAAGAAATCTCGACCGCTGCAGGTATCTTTGACCAATCAGAAGAGCCCCTGAGACTCTATCCTGATTGGTCGAGGGGGCGCCGCTTTAAAGCTCTGTTTCTAGTGAACGCACACGAGGAAGTCCAGACCCGCATATTTACCTGCTTCATCGGACATAACATCATCAAAACTCCCCGGAGGACACTGTCTGTTTCTACTGTAGTTCTTTAAAAAAGGCTTTGACCCCAGGCCCGCCGTGAAAAGGTCACAGGCAGGGCCGGCGCGGGCTTCTCAGGCACCCTGGGCAATCCCGACACGAACGCCCCGTGGTAGTGTCGTGGAGAGTCGCACCGCGAGAGTTGTTGAGCGGGGGGGGGGTAGTAAGAGGCCGCCGACTGTCACCGAAAGTTGTCGAGCGGGGGGGGGGGGTGCGTCGGCAATAGTTGTCGAGGGGCGCGAGCGAGCAAACCAAGCAGTGCGCTGCTCAAGCGGCCGTCACAGAGGCGCACCCTGGGCGGTGCGCCTCACGGCCTCATCAAGCGCCCCCCTATGGCTCGGCGCCCTGGGCAAGTGCCCCGGATGCCCAGCGTAATCGCCGGCCCTGGTCACAGGTGAATCAACCCGCCGGCGCAGGCGGCCGTGACACTGCCAGCCCCGACTACGGGTTTCAAATCGCCATCCTGGATGGGTCAAATCGCCATCTTGCGAAGGTAATCCTGCCCACAGCACCTTTAAGTTGAAAAACCATATGAAGTATCAGTAAATTTTGTGTTCTTGTTCCAGTTTAGGCCGAATGTCGAGACGGTGAAGCTGATACCGGTTATGAAATCACAACAACATAGTGTGAGAGTGCTGTGTGTCTGAGTGCTGCTCTTTTCCTGACCCAACTGTCTTTCCCTGGTTGGGCTGCAGCTCTTTGAAAGTTTTTCATTGTTTCATTTTATTTTGTTAGTGATCAAGGTCTACTTGTGTTTCAGCTGTTAGTATTTTAGCTACTTGTCATTTATTTAGCAGTTTAATCTAAATATTTTAATTCATATTACTACTTGATAATAATTCATCAATCAATTTTTATTCGCTGTATTTTTTTTCTCTATTTATGGTTTTTTTATTATTATTTTTTTTCCCAAATTAGTGTAGTATATTCATTCTATCATTTCTCATCTATTAGTTCAGTGAGCAAATAAACCATCTCTTTAACTTTGTCTAAATCTCTACGACAAAACCCAAATGAATTGAAATGTTCTAAAATTCCCCAAAAAATATTCTAAATAATATCAAATTAAGCAATAATTACTACAAGTTCCTCCTTACTCCACTCAGGAGGGACTGACCCGGGGTCAAGGGGTCATGTTGCTGCTTTTTTGTGTCCAGTTAAATGAATTTGGAAGTGTTTGAGGAAAGTCTTCTTTAAAATATTCTAATACTGGTCAACTGTCACTTCCTGGTTTCTTGTAATTTTAAAATTATTCAGAGTAGCGACAAGATCTTTTCTTGCGGTCTGTCATATTTCTTCTTTTGTTTTCTGATTGATGCTAAGATTAATCAGTTGAAGAATCTTTTAACATTCTCTTCATTTTGTTGTTTTGGCTACGTTTAATAGAGATTTATAATAATTCTGAAATGCTGCATTAATCTCTTTCCATATAATGTAAGTTTATCTTGTTTTTGGTACGGATATTCTGTATTTTGATCGTATAGTTTGTCTTTTCCATATCTTTCTTCAACAATCATTTTGCAGCTTTAGGTCTTACCCGACAAATGTTTTGAAGCCTCAACCTTTATTTTATCCACTTTTCTTATCTTTATAGATATCCACATTTTGATTTGTAGCTTCTTTCATTCTAATCATTACTTGGGGATCTTATCATTGTTATTTTCTCCCCGGGCGGAGACGCGCTCCGTGCCGGCCGCGGAGCGCGCAGGGACCCGCCGCATAACCACGGAGGCGGAGAGGAGCTCCGTGACGGATTTAAAAATGAATCGTTAGATTAATCAATGCATCGAAGAACTATTTCCTAGATTAATCGATTACAAAAATAATCGTTTAACGCAGCCCTATTATCAGCGTTATCTCGTGAGTCAAAAAAAAATAAAAAATAAATAAAAATATGACCGAAGCCGGGCAGGCACCCGCATTAGATATGCGTTTGATTCATGGAGGAAACTTCAGCTGCATTTGGGAGTGAAAATGGATGCTTACAAAAATCACATAATATGCGCTGTGGTCCGGGAGTCAACCACGACGTAGTAAACAGCAGGAGCATCCCTGGTGCAGCGCTGTGAAGCCGGACATTCTGTAAAATGTTTGTGCGCGCTCCCGTGCCGCCTTGGCTGGTGGCTGCAGTTACCCGCAGCACCTATCGTGGCAGCACTGAGGTAAATTTTGTAAAGTTGCCTTAAGTCCCTTTAAGTTTTTTTTTTTTTTTTTTTTTTTAATTACTGTCCCAAGAGAGATCCGTTTACCTCTGATAACTTCTTTTAATGTAACCAGAGTATATTTGGTTAACTTCTCTTCAGACATTAATCTGGAGAAAGGTCTGTATTTGAGGTTTTATTTGTAGTATTGCTGTTTTAATGTAAGCTCTGATTCAGTTTCCAAATAGTTTTCTTTGCTCTGTTGTCTAAATGCAGAACCAGGCAAGCTGGTGAATGATCAGAGAAGTTTCTGCTTTCTAAATTCCATCTTATAATCTTGTGTCCTTCATGCTGATAGAATAAAATAAATATCCTTAAGTCTGCTCTGTGGGGAGCAGAGTGTAAAGGTTACTCGTCGTCTAATGGATCCAAGTTTTTCTATGAGTGTTTGTTTGTTGTTCAGCGGAGAGCAGTGACTGTGTCCATCATCAATAATGTCAGATCAGGTTTGATCATTTCTTCTGTGGTCAGAGTCGTGTGTGTTTGATATTCTTGCTGTGACTTGTTGGCGGTCATTCTGTTTTATCCTCGAGGCCATGTGACCGTCAGCTGCCTCAAAGCGAGTGTCAGTCTGATGGAGAATGAGAACGCTCTTCAGCTTCCTTGTCTGGTAAAAGCGACAGTCTTTGGCTTGTAACAAAACTTGTTACTGCATGGTTCGTGTGTGCGTAAGTTTCATGTCCTGTCATTATGTGGGTTGTTTTCTGAATGGAGTTTGCAATGGCATCACCCCCCCTTACGCAGCTCGGTTGTCCTGCTTCAATGGCGTCCACTGTTTAATTCTGATGAAGGCGATTTCTCCCTCCACAGTCCATTCGAGCGGGTGGGAGTAATTTCTGCTTCCTGCAGTTTTAATCATTTGGCGCAAAGGGTGGATTGTTTCTGTATATTCGCTCACAAAGTTTAGTTAAGCCCAGAAAGCTCATTAGTTCTTTCACCGGCTTCGGATGTGACAATATTGTGTCTTTGTGGTCTCCTGTGACTGATATGTCCTTGTGGCTCACCATTCTGCCCAGGAAGGTTACTCTGGGTCGGCAGAGCTGCAGCTTCTGTTTAGAAACTTTAAATCCTTTCTCTGCCAACCATTTGAGGAGATAAATTGTCGCTTCGGCTGTGGTTTGTTCTGATGGGCTAGCGATCAATATGTCATCAACATATTGGAGATAGTCAGTTCTTTCATTAGATTTCTCAGAGCAGCATTGAAAAGGGAGGGGCTGTCATTCAGTCCTTGGGGCAGCCTGGTGTAGGTGTATTGTTTTCCTTCATAAGAGAACGCAAAGTACTTCTGTGAGTTCTCAGTTATCGGGATGCAGAAGAATGCATTTGAGAGATCCATGACTGTAAAAAAATTGTTCTTTTGCTCTATTCCTGCCAGCATGGTGTAGGGGCTCGGTGTGTCATAATTTGATATTTCCAGATTAGCGTTAATTTTTCTTAGATCATGCACCAGCCGATAGTCGGGCTTCCCCGGTTTCTCAACCGGGTTCAACGGTGTGTTATATTTTGATTGACATTCAATCAGTACTCCTGCTTTCAGTAGCCCCCGTATGGTATTTCTTACACCATTTAGTTTAGCTTCAGGGAGGGGGTACTGTGGCTGATAAATAGGGATCTCATTTTTCATTTTAATGTGTATCGGTTCAATGCTGGTACAGTGTCCTACATCTGTGGGTCCCTGGGACCACTCCTGCAGGGTCCCTGTTACAGCAGGTTTTCTGCGATTGGAGAGTCTGTGTTTTCTCGGCCGTGTGTTCTCTCTAATGTGGTTTTTTTCTAGTGTTTGTGCTGCATGTGACCTGTGGACAATGCGGTAGATGTTATTTTCTTTACAGTACTGCAGTAGTGGGTTAACAGCGGGGCTCTAAACGTTTGATTTGTCCAGGGCATGCTTCATCATGGGGCCCAGGTTCTTGGCTTGTCCTCCGGCTGCCACAGCCAGGGTGGTGTGTGGCGTTGAGTCATGGTCGAGCGCGTATAGCGGCGTCAGTGTGTCTTGTAGAGTCACTGCAGCGGCCACGCCTTCTGGTCCAACGTAGATGTTTTCCACCGTTAACCACGGCGTGCCCTCCTGGGTGAACAGATGTTCTTTTGCTTCCCAGAGGGCGGCATATCCTGGATCAGGGTTCAGTGAGTAGTTGTAGGTACAATGTGGGGTGTGGACGGGGGGCATGTACGTCCTGAGGCTTCTAATCCACGGCTCCCATTTCTTCTAAGCCTCGTGGAGAGGAGTCTCACCAGGATGTCTCAGCCTGTCCCACCATCTCTCTGACCTCTGACCTCTGCCTGTGTGTGCTGAGCTGCTGTTTGTATCAGCTGATGGGATGTTTTGTCTCAGAGACGCCACCTGATTCTAACATCAGGGAAAATAATTTCAGTGTGTTTTTCTTCAACAGATTATTTGTGCTTTCATGGTCGCTGCCACGACCTTCACCAGCAGATTTACAGGACAGTCAGATCAGAGTAGAAACGTCTGCTCCAGTTCTTAACCTTCCCATTTGTGTTTTAATTTCTTTATAAAGTGGCCATAGCTCTGTTTTTTCCTGGAAAATATTACGGCTGGTGTGTGTATTGAGGGTGTGTGTGCAGGGCCGTTTCTAGCTTCATGGGGGCCCTAGGCCAGATGTTGTCTGGGGGCCCCTATTTTGTCAGACTGTGAAGAAGAGATTCCTGACCCTTTAGATGGTCCACTAAGCCGAGGCTACAGTTAAAATCAAACGTCTTAAGAGTTGAGTCACTCAGGCAAGTTAAACCGATAAAACTATAATAGGAGGAAAACCATCCTCTACATGTCAATAAATAAAACAGATTGAGTATTTATAAAAAGAAACACCTTTATTTTAAATAAGAAAACAAAACAAATCAACATGTATTCTAAAGTGCAACAATCAAAACAAACCACTGCTTAAAATGGTGAGGTGGGGTTATGGAAAGGTTGAATAATGGAAAAATTTGACGTGGTTGAAGTTTACTATCAATGAAAGGGTCTGACCGGGTGTGAGCACATTGCCAAGGAAGACACAACACAGCGAGTTGCTCTAAGAGTTTGTATTAAAACCAGTTCAACCCAAAGGCGGCGTCTTCCTCTGCTCCAATGCTTCCTGGGCAGAAAGAGGTTCTGATGTTAGCGATTGTTCTGGAGCTTCCTGGACAGAAGGGGATACCTGATGGCCCTGGGGCTTCCTGGTCAGGATGTTCAGACGATCTCTCAGGCTTGATGTCTGGAGCTCCGAAATATTTTAGAATTGCTCCTGCAAAGACGAAGCTCATTAGGTTGTCAAGCAAAAAATAGATCCTGAGTACATATTCTATTTTATTATCGGTGTTTCTGCAGTAATACAGAAAATTAAAATTACCAGTAATCTGTTTTTATATTAAACATTGTAATGTACAGCGTCCCTTTAAAGCGTGTATCCAGTTACAAAGTTGCCACTTCTAAGAGTTTTCTGCAATAGTTTACAAATTGTACTAAAGTAATAAAACTAAGACAAATAAACCACTGCCACAACAGTCTGAAATAAGAATAAAATGCCATGAATAATATTTATACATCAATTAAAACGCAATAATCAAATACATTTCTTGTATTTGTTTTTATTGGTTTAATCTTGTTTTATTGTTTGCTTTATTGGCTTTAAATGATGTAGTTATTTTTATTCATATGCTGTAATTTTATTGGAACACACTTTGGTCACTGTGTTGTAAAGGGCTCTATTAAATAAATGTTGATTGATTAATAGATTAAAAACAAACCTTTAAAACAGCTCTTTAAATCAAAAACTAAACAAAACAGATTGAGATTTAATTAGAGTCCAATACAGCACACACTAACCTTAGTAAATTAATTCTAACTAATCACAAAACAAAGTGTAAAATATGTGAGACAACTTCCACTGAACACTGACAGAGCAGACGACTACAACAACATGCTTCCTCCTCTCCCTCCATCCTCCTCTCCTCCTCTCCCTCCATCCTCCTCTCCCCTCCCCTCCTCTCCATCCATCCTCCTCTCTCCTCCTCTCCCCTCCTCTCCTCTCCTCTCCTCCCCTCCTCTCCATCCATCTGAAGGAACGGGTCTACGGAGTCAGCCAATAATTCCCGACAACACAGGCCAACTTTCATGAGACAGCATGAGTTTGTGACGAACAGATAACAGCCGGCAGCAGGCTAACATTTATCCGACGCTAGCTAGCTGGCAAGTGGGACAAATAAACAAACTTGCAAAAAACAAACAAACAAACTTGGTTTCACCTCCACCTCTCCAGCCCACATCACCAACAAATGACTTACCTTGATCCTTTGAACGTTTTTCTTCCTCAGTCTTTTTTTTCTTCCGTTTTTCCGCGCCGCTGGGAGAATTTCTTTTTGATGCCATTAGTGACGGGCAGCTGGCAATCATTCCCATCATGCCTGTCGGCGGCCGCTACGTGACGTCACTTGCTGTGTGACAGCGGTCCAACACACTAATAACGCCACAGCTTATCACTGCAGTTTATTATATCCAACGTTTATTTTTTAGCATATAAGAGGTGTAATAAACACAAGAGCTGCAGATAAAAACAGGACATTTTAATTATCCTCAGAAGAGGTTGAACATGCAGCTTTGGGGCCCCCTGGTGGCTTATTGACGAGCGCTTTAAACATGGGTAAATCAACATTTAAATTAAATATTCGCAGCATGTGCACGCGTCCCAATAATGTTTTCAATTAGGGTCAAATCCAAATCAATTGTGGAGTCCGTTTACTCCATTGTTTGTGCTTTTTAAAGGCTGTTGTCTCTATCATAATAAAGTGTATAAATGGACTAATTTCTTTGGGTTTGTGGGCTACTATTGGTTTTTAAACGCTTAACGTTTTATTTTGTCATCATTTCATCATTTTATTTTGTCATCCTAGTGCGTGCTATTGTGGAGAGAAGAGTCTTGGCTGGCTCTCTACTTGTCGCTGCACAGGCTCCGTCAAAGAAGGAGATTGTGGGTTAATCCAGTCAATAAAAGAAGGAAGCAGCACGATGTTTTCCATCATCTTGTTGGTGAACTGCGCCTGTGTGTGTGTGTGTGTGTGTGTGTGTGTGTGTGTGTGTGTGTGTGTGTGTGTGTGTGTGTGTGTGTGTGTGTGTTTATCTGAAAAGGAAAACCGAAAAGCAACATAATTTATGTTGTTTTACTTTATTTAATTTGAAAATTGACCGGATTCTCTCGTATCTTCCGTTCCCGACTTCC
The DNA here is from genome assembly GCF_902148845.1 of Salarias fasciatus. Taxonomy (NCBI): domain Eukaryota; kingdom Metazoa; phylum Chordata; class Actinopteri; order Blenniiformes; family Blenniidae; genus Salarias; species Salarias fasciatus. The sequence goes on from NC_043762.1 coordinate 24,978,384, forward strand.
TGTGTGTTGCGATCTGCTCTGTCAAACTTTACAACTGACGCTCCGCGGCGCGTCGCAGCGCGTCCTGTGTGAACCGTCAGATAGGTTAACAAGGGCGTCCTGTGTGAACCAGGCGTAACTCAAGCTGTTCTCTTCGTCCTCCGAGCTGCTGTTCCTGATCCTCCAGCTGATGTTTCTGCTTCAGAGCTGCTGCATGTGTGACCAGTGCAGCTTTCTCAGTCACCTGGCTAGCTCAGCTGGCCGCACATGCAAATGAGTACTGAATTACCCTGTGATTTCCACTTTCAACTATTCAGCACTGAGCTGATTTCACCATGGACTTCGAGCATGGCTGAGAGTGTTAAGAGTGCTGTAAACAGCGACGTGCATGCACAGGTAAGCAGTAGGCTATGAGCTCGAGCGAGCGAGCTCCAGGCATTTGCAGGGCGTTTTCTCTGGAGGAGCGGGTGGAATGGTCTGGCGCATGTGCATCATTCAAAAAGGCACAAAAATCCTCTCTAAAATCTCTAAAATCCTGGAAAATCATCCGTAAAACCTTTAATAGCCTGCAAGTCACACATGCTCAACCCAGACAGGACAACAAACAAGTGTACAAGCAATGTGGCCTGTCGTCAATGCAGTAACCAAACAGACACGGCAGTACACAACAGACAGCAAAGGGCCAGACTGCCACCATCAATGACAGGGGTTAAAGGGACTTAAGGCAAGATTTGTGAAAAACTACACATGCATTTCCAGTTTATTCAATGCTAATGGGGCGTGAAGCATTAAAAACCTAAAATAACAGGCCAATCCGCGTATCTGTCTGTTGCCTTATACAGGCTGTGTGCCAAATAATTTGTTGCTGTTCGGGTCCGAATTTCCCGCGCAGTCGTGGGGATGTGATGTAAACTGACGCTGTATGTGCGTTGCCGAACAGGAAGAACATGGCCGCCGTGGGCACGGACTCAAACACTGCTGGGATCAGGGGCGGGCAGTGTTGCCAACTTGGTGACTTTTTCTCGCTAAATCTGGCGACTTTCCAAAGCCTCTTGGCGACTTTTTTTTTTTGTCAAAAGCGACTAGCGACAAATTTAGTGACTTTTTCTGGTGCTCTGGAGACGTGACAGAACGTCTCCGCTGTCCTCAACTGGCAGCTGTGAACCCCTCCCCCGTCCCAAAGCACTCACAGGTGGCCAGTCTCAGCAGCGCCCCCTGCTGCAGTCAGAGCAGAGAGGAGACCCACACCACTCCGTCCACACTTCAAATGAATCGCGCGAGCGCAAATATGCGGCTGCTCACTTGCTGATAAACCAAGAATCAACAGAATTCAGTTCATCTGTAGTTCTATTTGTAGTTTCATTTGTCCGCTCTCCTGGTAATATTATATATTTGCTCCCGGTCTGTGAATCGAAGCACAAGCCCTCCCCCCCAATACAATCGGATGACTGCATCCACTCAAAGCCCATAAAAAACACCATGAAGGAAAAAAAAAGACTTTATCAGCGTTATCTCGTGACTCAAAAAAAAAAAAAAAAAAAAAAAGACCGAAGCTGCAGGCCCCCGAATAAATATTGGATATGCGTTTGATTCATGGAGGGAACTTCAGCTGCATTTGGGAGTGAAAACGGAAGCTGACAAAAATCTCATAATATGCGCTGTGGTCTTGCAGTAAACCGCGACGTAGTAAACAGCAGGAGCATCCCTGGTGCAGCGCTGTGAGGACGGACTTTCTGTAAAATGTTTGTGCGCGCTCCCGTGCCGCCTTGGCTGGTGGCTGCAGTTACCCGCAGCACCTATCGCGGCAGCACTGAGGTAAATTTGGTAAAGTTGCCTTAAGTCCCTTTAAAGGTGCCTTAAGGAGTTTGCACGTTTTATGCGAAACAGTGCCCCCTGCAGGCCTTGGGCGTAATGCAAGCTTAGTGAAAAACTCGTCCCTGTGGCTCGCGTGTTTAGACGCGCTCAAGTAAGATTTAAGTTTCTTTTACCTGGTGGAGTCTGTGTGGAGCTGTGGCAGTGCTAGAAGCCAGTCTTTTCTTACTTTCTGGAAGCTCCTGCTCAGTTGTTGCTCACTAAGCATCTGGTGGAGTAATGGCGGACAAATCGAAACTTAACCAGCCGGAGCGTGCATTACGTCATTCCTTTCAAATTCTCCCCAAAAAAATGCTGGTGCCGGACCGGCACTGCAACTTTCAAGTGACAATTTAGCGCTGTTAGAGGTGCTTGTAATGAATATGTCAGGGCACATTGTACACATCATTAAAAATGCATAACATATTTATGGTGGAAAATAAGTATTTTTAAGGTTGTAAAACTCCTTAATGCACCTTTAAAGCAAAAAATAAATCATATGACTGAATATTTCCTTTTAAAATCACTGCAGATATTCATTTCAATGCACCAGAGTCATGGACTGCACATATATTTAGGCTGCTGTTGTACATTTTGTTCACATTTTAGCTTTGAAATACAGTGAAAACAAGTACATCATCCTGTTTCCCACAAAAGTCAATAACTGAGGGCTAAGGGGAAGGTTTGGAGGTCGACCTCTGAGATAGTTTTAGGAAGAGAGATGTAATTTCCTTTTTAAATGATGAAAAATGTTTTTTTTTTTACTGATCCTTTGGTTGTCAAAAATGAGTCACTTGTGCTTAAAGTAAATATTTGTTTAGATAAAGTAAAGTAGTGGGTCTACTGTGTGTGTGTGTGTGTGTGTGTGTGTGTGTGTGTGTGTGTGTGTGTGTGTGTATTTTTGCTACTGTAAGATTCCCATGCTCAGTTGTCATCACTAATCTATTTTAATTGATGGGTAGAGGCATTCATGCAATTCATAACAATATTAGAAGCTTAACCCATAAAATGAATCGACTGAGAGCATGGCTGTCTTACAATAATCCACAATTACAATAAAGGGGTGGTGGGATTGCTACCTATGTCTCCTCTAACATTAAGTCTGAACTAATTACACCCAGGGGCGGACTTACCATTAGGCGAAACTAGGCAGTTGCCTGGGGCCCCAAGTTCCTGGGGGCCCCACAAAACTCCTCATACACTTATGGTTAATACAGTTATTGCTTATTTGTACACATTAATTATGTTTTGATTGAAATCCTGTCGCTAAAATGCCAGCAGAATGCTTATTGTATTATGTGTGTCTCGGGGCCCCCCTTCAGTCTCCACATTGGATCAGTCCATTTTACTGCGCATGTGCAGAGAGGATCCAGGAAGACAGCAGCAAAACATACGAAAACAAACGGCGCGAAGACAAGAGAAGAGCAGAGAAGAGAAAAGAACAGAAAAGAAAAAGGTGATGAAAAGAAGCTACCCCAGCGGTCCTGAAAAAAGGAGGAAAAAGGAGGAAAGCAGAAAGCTGCTCTCAAAATGCCCCAAAGTGAGGACATACTGGCAGCGGCTCCAGCAGCAACCCACCACGGCCCCAAGCCAAGTTGTCCCCGACCAACTCAACCCCAGACACCTGACCAACTCGGTCCCAAGTAACTGCTCCAATGGAACAGAGCACATTTAGAGCAGCTGCACGTTGTTTTTATTTTTTTAATTCTAGTGAACGTCTGTGTGCGTCTCTGCGATCAGCGGATGGTGCGTTCAGGAGCGTCGGAATGTTAATTACTACTGAAAATAACGGGGTTACAATGGCTAAATGTGAAGGATTTGTGTGAGTCCCGTCCCCCCCCCCCCCCCCCCCCCTCCCGTCCCCCCCTAAACTGACCCCTATGTGCAGATGGTTTTAATGAGACAGATGTTGCAACTGAGGCTTTACTGTTCATTGTATTTATCATGTTCAAACTTAGTATGAATCAAAATAAAATACAATATTCACAACAACCAGCAAGTGTAACGGCGACGTCAACACCAGTTTGGGAGGGTCAGTTGTCGACGTGTGGAGATGAGCAGCTCGTGAGTATCAAAATGGCGTGTATGTTGTCTTCTCATTTGAGAGGGCCCCATTTCTGCCTTTGCCTTGGGCCCCAAATTTGTTAAATCCGCCACTGATTACACCACGAGTGAAATCTGAGCTCTTTGAGGGGATTTTTATTCAGTTAATTTTTCACATGAATAAACAATTGATTATTGGAAATATTTATAGACCACCTTCATCACCAATGTGAGTCTGTTAAAAACATCATTGCCACTGTTGTATCCCTTGGTGATTCTAAAGAAATTATTCTAATGGATGATTTTAAAGCTCATGTCCGGAGTTTTGAAAGAGGAAGTTTTTTTTTTAATCCAACGTCTGGAGGTTCCGCCCTCCCTCTGCTTTCATGAGCGACCAAGCCACGCCCCTGTAATTGTGCACGCGCATTATGTGTCAGGTGAGAATGAGAGCCTCTGAGTCCTACAGCATCCTCCATGTTTAGCTGTTTACGGTGGATGTTCTGCAGACAGTGGATATATCCGAGGTAAGCGCGGCGGCTGCTGCGGAGCTAACTCTCCTCTGTCTGGGCGAGCGGCCGTGCTCTCTGGCTGCATGCACACTTTGATTGACAGCACGACAAGGCGGAAGCTCGAAATCTATTGGCTGACGCTGACCAGCGCTTTTTCGGATAACATGGGGGTCTGTGAGACGAAGGTGGGGCTTATAAATACATTTTTATATTGCTTTATGCTAATATTATATTGTAGTATCGAACCAGACTGACACATTTAAGCTCTGTTAAAAAATGATACATATGTTGGAAACGAACGGAAACTCCGGACAAGAGCTTTAACTTAAACTGGTTGGATTCAAATACCTTTACTGGATGTAACCTATTGAATGATTTAAATCTAACCAAGATGATTGAAGATCCCACAAGAATCACAACAAAAAGTAAAACTCTTATTGATGGCATTCTTGTGTCTCGTCCCAACAGAATAATTCAATCTGGTGTCCTATCAGACCGCTTCAGTGACCACTGTATAATATTCTGTGTCTGGAAAATTTGTAGTCCATGTTTATGCCCTAAATATATTAGAATACGGGATAATAAATCTTTCAACAGTGAGTTATTCATAAATGATTGAAGCAGAGTAAATTGGAGCAGACTTGACTTAATTCCTGATATTTCAATGGCTTGGGAGCACTTTTACACAGAACTCCTGCAGGTCATGGATAAGCATGCCCCATGGACCACCATCAGGATTAAAGGATATCACTTACCATCTTATAAGACTTTTTAAACAGCGAGATAGGGCTTTTTGCCAAATTCAAACAGACAAGGCTTGTTGCTGATTGGGAAGAGTACAAAGCGTTAAGAAATTATTGCACGACCCAAACTCGAAATGCTAAAGCCAAATATTATAAAACTAGCTTAGCAAATGATCTTAATAACCCTAAGCAATTCAGGAAAAAACATTAATTCATTAATAGGTAAGTCTAGTTGTGCGACAAAAAACTTAATGATTAATAATGAGATTACAAATGATCCTGGAGCTATTGCCAGCGCCTCCAGCTCCCATTTTTCCCAAACACCAGTCGTTGAGCCTTCGCCCCATCTGTCTGATAGGAGTGTAAGCTCAACACCATCTTGTAATAGCTCTTTTACATTTAGTTTAGTCAGCTCTGCTGATGTTTTGCAGGCAATAGGTAAATTATCATCTAGTTGTTCTCCTGGTCCTGATGGTATTGAGAGTAAATATATTTAACTTGCTTCTCATGTTTTGGCCTCTCCATTGTCGGCACTCTTCAATATGTCCTTCACTAATTCTGTAGTGCCTACAGCTTGGAAAGCTACAAAAGTCATTCCTTTGCATAAAGGGGGTGATCCTCAAAATGTAAATAATTATAGACGTATTTCTATTACTGATAAGTTTTAAAAATATTTGAGAAAATTATCTTTAACCTATTATCTGATTTTGACTTCTCTCCCTTGGAACCAACTGACACTATTAAATATTTAGGTGTATGGTTGGAAAAAGACCTCTCCTTTGAAACACACACACACGCACACACACACACACACGTGTGTATATATATATATATATATATATATATATATATATATATATATATATATATATATATATATATATATATATATATATATATATATGTATACTACTTAACTATAGTCTAAGAGCATTGTATCAGTCTGTGAGCTGTTTCAGTTATCAGGTATAAGAATAGCCAATCAGTTACTGCTACCTATTCTTGACTATGCAGATGTTGTCTATTTCAATGCGACCTCCACCTGTTTACATTCTCCAGATGTGGCTTATAACAGAGTCTGTAGATTCATCCTCCGCTGCCCCTGCAGGACACACCGCTGCATTTTATATGAGAAGTTGTCTTGGCTCTCACCTTCTGCTAGAAGAAACTATCACTGGTTGCTGTTTATCTTTAAATGCATCTACTTTGACTATCCAGAATACTTTAAGCAGTATCTTGTGCCGTATCATACTCTGTATAGCCTCCGACACACGGATTAGGTTTATTTTACAGTTCCGAGAACCAACACTGTTTACGGAAGATCTGCCTTTAGTGTGAAAGCTCCTCAAGACTGGAACAACCTTCCTACTCATATCAGACCAATAACTTCTCTATCAATGTTTCGACATGCCATTTACAGTCATCTTCGAAGCATCTGTAACTGCTATTAGTTTCTTCATGGATGGGTCTTTATTGGAGCAATGTCATACAAGTGCAGTATGGGATGATGTACAAACAATGACTTGAAGGCTGGTTGAACTTTGAGAGAGTGTGTGTGTGTGTGTGTGGGGGGGGGGGCTGTTTATTCCATTGCTTTTTGTTGTTTCTAGTTTTGATGTTCTTGTTTTGGAATTACAATAGATTGGTTGTTCTGACTTTGCACCTGTACTATTTATTTTCAGTTAATGTGGAGGTCCCCCTCGAAAATGAGATGGCTCATCTCAAGGGACAATACCTCTGTTTAAAAATGTAAAAATATATATACAGATTATTGTATCTGTTTTCATTGTCTGTTTTTTCCATTTTTACAAATCAAACACGTTTCACAAATCAGAAACAGTGTTTTAATGAACGTTTATCATTTTTAGAATAATCTAGTGAAGTCTGAGAAGTAGGCCTGCACAATATATCGTTTGAACATCGCCATCGCAATGTGTGCATGTGCAATAGTCACATCGCAGGAGGTGCAATATTTTTATTATTATTATTATTATTTTTAACTTTTGTTTTTCTTCATAAAAGCAGCAAGCTGCTCCATGCTCCGCATAGCCGCTCTCTCCCTCCCTCCTGCTCGGCACTCACCGGCCCCCCTCCCTCCTCCACAGCAGGGGGGGGGGGGGGGGGGACTACACTCTGAACACAGGCGACATGCAGGAGGAAGCGACTGAGGATTTAGTCCCCAAAAGAAGGCCAACATGTGAAATTTGGATATATTTCGGCTATAAAAAAAAAGACGATACGGAACAAAAAAAACGTCCTCAGCCGACAGTGCCTCTTCGTGGTTGCCTCAACACGAGGTAATACGTCAAACCTGTTGGACCATTTGAAACGCCATCACAAGACCCCAGGTGAAACTTCATCTTCTCAAAAAACAATAACAGAAGCCTTTGCCGGCATAACACCGTATGATAGGAACTCCAAATCATGGATGCAATAACTTTTTACCTAGCGAAAGACATGGTGTCATTGAACACCGTGGATCGTTAAGAGGGATTTAAAAAAATGATCCGAACGCTTGACAAGCGGTATGAAACACCACGTATTTCTCTCAAGTGGCCATCTCCCCAAATAGAGCTATTCAGGTCATCTGGTGAAAATTCTTCTATTTTTAATATCGCAATATATATCACAATATATCGCAAGCCCCCAAAAAATCGCAATGTCAGTTTTTTCCAATATCGTGCAGCCCTACTGAGAAGTCTAGGTCCAGTGGTTTTCAATCTGGACCTCCTTCAATGTGTTCTGGTTATGTAGATTACTGTTAAATATACTTTTTTTCATTTTCACAAATATAAAGGTTGTAGATATTCAATGCTGATTGTCTGGCAAAGTTTTTGTCTCATTTAAAATGTTAAACATGGCTTCACATTAATACATTATTAATACAGAGAACAGAAAATGGATGAGGAGCCTCCCCAAATGTAAAAAATGTTTTTCCCTTAACTTTTCCCTTAAATGCGAATCGGAAACAAACTTCAGCCTCATTTCTTAGAGCTCATTTTTAGCTGGTCTCAAAGGACTTCACATCACATTATAACACCATCCTCTGCCCTGACACCCTCACATTATTGTTACAGGTAATGGACTGGAGACAGAGCTCCAGTTCTCTGCAACACACATCATTTGCTTTGTGATTGACAACTCACACTGGTGTCGATGACATTTAGCTAAAATGAGCAGTCACTTCATTAAAGAAGCTTTAAGTGTCCAAAAACAGCATATTCATAATACAAGATATCATCCTTAAATACTTCCTGGCAAAGTCTTATTACTGACATTACTGAAATAAGTGAATCTTTTTATTGAGCTGTTCCTGTCGTGTTAGAAGCAGAATCAGATCACATCTGAAGAGATTTTTCAACGTTCTGCAGAGATAGAAATGTTCTCCTACAGGCTTATCATGCATCTTATTTAATCAACATATTTATTTACAAAACTTCAGAGGCACCATCTTCACTCCTACATGTTACAGCCAAAAATTCAAATAGAGCACAAAGACATTCAGAATTGGATCAAAATATTTATCTTCACCTTCGAATGTTCTGTCAGGTCTCTCTCTCTGCTCCTCTCACATTATTAATGGACAACCCATCACTCTTTGAGTGCAGGACCCTGATCAGATCCAGCTGGCTGCGTCCCGTCTGAGGGTCCACATGCAGGACCTGCACCGTCACCCGATCCCCGGGTCCCAGTATGAGGCTGCAGCGGCGCCGGTCCACAGGCAGCTTGTTCAAGGTGATGCTTCTGTTGCACGATGAGGCCCGGGTGGCCGACGCCTGTGTCCACAAACGACCTGAAAAGAGTGGAGTCGTCAGCATGGAGCCCACCTGCATGTCAGTCATGTGCAAGTTGTCCTGCTTCAAGACATTCTGTCCACAATCTAGGAGCGTGGACAAGAGAAGACAGAAAATACCTTCAAAGGAAAATAAAGTAATAGTTCAAGCAGGTCGCAGCTTGTAAAAATGTTTTAGGGGGAAAATGAGACTTGCTCTCCTGACAGATCACCTCCTCCTCATCCTCTTCACTGAAAACACATGAACAGTAAGTCCACAAATCCAATGTGTCTCTAAAGATGGATTTTGTTTCTACATAAAGAGGCAACGCAGCAATCGACAGACTCTATTTGATCAGACTTTAAAACATGACTGTGTCACTTCTTCTCTGTTGAGGGAACCAGCTGCTGTGAGTCCTGCAGCGACCATAACAGTCACATATCTTATTAAAACAGTTCCACTGGCTGAGTACAAGCTTTAAAGTAGAAATCCTGGCAGTGAGTGTTCCCCTGCAGACCTGAATAAAGCCAGCAGGTTGGGCAGTAAGACCCGAAACTGGGCTGAGCAGGGCTTCCTGGAGATGGGAGCTCCAGTCGGGCTGTCGCCATCACAAAGACACCAGCTTTGGCTTCTTCCAGGTCTGCAGGCCAGCCTGCCCGTTTCACCGCCCAGCATGGCATCCATACAGAAACCCAGATGGAGGAAGGGATCTTTGGCTTCCAGAAGAATACTGCAGGAGAAGATTGTTCATGTCTCCTGTAGAGTTAACAAATTGATTTTCCTCCTATTTATAAAGACATTTCTGTGAACTACAGTCTGACATGGACGTGGATGTCTGCTCTGAATTTATTACAGAAAATAGCAACAAGACTCACCAAAAAGTGTTCAAGTCAGGACGAACTTGAGCTTAATAGATAGTTAAACATAATCTAAATACAACTGCACTAAAAGCATCAACTCAATATGAGCACTGTTATAACAGACATGTTGAATTTCTGTCATTTTCACTGCTCATGTGGTTCATAAAAACAGCAGTGAGCTCCATAGATGACAGTCAAGTTCTATTTACTGACTCTTGAAAAGATCATTCAGTTGGGCGTCTTGAATAATTAAAATAAACGTTTTGCAATAAGTTACAGTTTCAGAGACAAGATCAGTCAGAGTTAGTAACCTGAGGTCAGACTGTGGGGGTTATGGCTGAAGGCTTCTCCTTAAAGCTTTCTTATACACTGAATGAGCTTGTCTGAGCTGATGCTCACTGGCTGTGGGAGCCAAGTTAAGGAAATGGAAGTTTAAGTGAATAAATAAGTGCAACTTGCATTTTTGTTTGAGAGTTAAAGTTCATTTCATAAATCATTTCAGAGAAAATTGTTAAAATGCTGGTTAAGATTGAATTGATTGAATTATTATTTTATTATTATTGTTATTATTATTAAAGCTTGGTTCAAAGAAGGCAGAAGGAGGCGGTGAGCTTTCACTGATGTTCTGAGTCTTTCCAGCCTGTGTTGGGCTGCTGGGAGCTGTGGACTCTGAAAGAAAGGAAGACTCTGCAGACGGTCTCCACAACAGTTAGTGCTGCTCATATTCATTCTGTTTGAAATGGAACAAAGCTGTGTGTGTTCAGTGTGTCCTTCTCTTCCTCCTCTTTATCAGCTCAGTGTTTCAGGGGAGCAGGACGGCTCAGCCGTCCATCACAGGACAAACACACAGTCACACACACTCATCAGCAGGAAGCCACGTTTTCACTCCAACTTCACTTTATTACTGATTCAATCATCTTCATGCTGGTTTTGGACCTTATGGCTCTAAAAAAAGGTCGTCTGTTACTGAATTAACAAAGGTCAAATAAATCTTTATCCTCATCAATGTGGAGAGAAATAAAGAAAAACAACAATAAACAGTCACAGAAAGTCCACTGACAATGAAGCAGGGACTAAAAACAGAGACTGGGAACAATTGAAACCAGCTTCAGTTACAATCAACAGCTTTGATTCTCCAGACTTATCAAAAGTACAATACAGCAAACTTATTAAAGCAGGAAGAATGAGAGGAGAGAAATCAAAATCTCAGGTCAAATAAACAGGAAAACAACTGAAGACATGAAACCGTCCCATTTAAAACAGAACAAAACGGAAACACAGCAGCAAAGAAACAAACTGTGGATCACAATCAGTCCAGTTCATCTAAAATAATCTGGTGATGAGGCTCCTCCGTTACAAAAGATTTAAATCACAATATATTACAAAGTGATCATGATCCTGACACCAACATGGACAATATGCAGACAGCAGAAGACTGAACTGTGATCAATGAATCATGTCTGGATTAAATCCTTTCAGTGACTCAGAGAGTTTTTCCAACCAGCAGGAAAAGAAAGATTTCAGGTTTGTCGAGTGAGACGATCGTCAGGAAAGGAAATGTTGTACAAATCTATTCAAGAGGCTGTTTGGAGGAAGTTGAAGTATTTTAAGCTTGTTTCAATCTTTCAAATTAAAAGCCACAGAGCTGTAAAGAGTTATACTGCTTTAACATAACAAGAACAAATATATTCATATAGAAAATATTTAATTCCTTTTTTTTGTTTCCATGTGAAACTTAAACAATGCAGCAGTTTTTTCAGAAACAAAACATTACACTGACCAGAAAGAACAAAAATTGAGGACACTTTTTTTTCGTTATTGACACTAGTTGATATTTTTTATGTGTTTGTGTTTTCCTGACAATACAAAATGCAAATAAATCTTTTCAAAACACTTCATGGGATGTTACATGATTTGTTTTATCCTGGAAAAATGAAGAAAATAGTTTTAAATTAATCTTTTTAAATCAGTAATTTAAACAAGAACTGATACAATCAAGAAAAAAAAACTGTTTATAAACCATGAGATGCCTGCATTGCAGAGGCAATAAACTGATATTTGATGATTTACTTGTGTCAGCCCGTGTTTAACTGGAAAAGTTTTCCAATTATTTCAATCAGATCAAACTTTCTTTCTCCTCATTTCTTTTGTTCTTCAGTTTGTTCTAAATGTGTGAACCTGTCTGAACATCACAGAGTAATCTCAGCCTGACAGACGGTGAGAGTCGTGGTTTTGGCTCCAGCAGATTTTCCAACATGAAAATAAGGGAAGAGTTTCTCAGTGAAAGTGTCTTTGTGAGTGTAGATGTGACTCAGGTCTCCAGAGTCGTAGAAGGACACCTCCCCCCTGTCATAGTCCAGCTGGACTCTGATCCTCTGTAGACTCTCCTTCACTCTGACTGGCTGACCATCACCATTACTGTATTTTCCATCACGATGACATAAACACCAGTTTCCAAATTTTGGGGAAGCTTTTATCGCTCCCTTTCTGTCAACTGACTCTTTAGCCAATCCAACAATCCAGTCTGGATGATCTCCCACCTCCACCTCCCAGCTGTGTTTCCCTGAGCTGAAGCCCTCAGAGCCCAGGACATTACTATACTGAGTGAATCTCTCTGGATTATCAGGAAGCTGCTGAGTGTCTCCACGTCTCACACTGGTCAGATCATCAGACAGGTAGAGACAGTAGAATGCAGTGTTTGAGTCCAGAATGAGAGGAGTGAAGTGGACCAGGTCCTTCATCTTGCTCCAGACTGAGAAGGACAGGTTTCCCAGGTGTTTGGCCACATCTATGAGCAGTCCTGAGGGCAGCTGTGGATCTGACAGTGAGCACTGGGCTCTGGCTCGGCTCTGAGCGTCTCTGGAGCTGCTGAGGAACGCCCCGCTGGCTTTCTGCAGCTCTGCTTCAACAGCAGCCATGCAGTCTGAGAGGGAGGAGATCTGCTCCTCCATCCTCTTCATCTCTCTGCTCACACGCTCTGCCTTCTGCTCCTCTTCCTCCCTCAGAGCTGCCAGTCTGGACTCCTCTTCCTCTCTCAGGAACTGGTGCAGCTTGTTGAACTGGGCTCTGATCTGCCTCTCTGTGGACGCCAGCTGCTTCTTGGACTCTTTCACCACGTCCCTGTATGTTTTCTGCAGCTGTTGGTATTTCTCCCTCTTGTCCTGCAGAGACTTGAAGTCACATCTCAGCGTCTCCTTCAGATCCTTCACTGCTTCTTCTACAGGAATCACTCTGTGGCTGCTGTCATGAGGAAAATGGCAGACAGTACACAAAGCTCTCTGCTCCTGCACACAGAACAGTCTGGGCTCTTCTTGGTGTTCACGACACACCAGCTCCTCCTCCTTGTCCCTCTCTTCTCCCTCAGATGATCCAGATTTCTGTCTGCCAGCAAAGGAGTCTGCCAGCTCCTTCAGAGCAAAGTTCACAATTGGATTGTCTTTGGAGGATTTTCTTTGACAAATCGGACAGTTTTTGTTTCCAGTTTTTTCCCAGAATTGTTTCAGGCAGCTTGAACAGAAGCTGTGGTTACAGCTCAGAGACACAGGATCTCTGAATGTCTCTAAACACACATGGCAGGTCAGGAACTTCTCAACAGCAGTATATTTTTCAGCCATTTCTTCTTAAACCTTCAGCAGGACTCACCAGCTCACAGTCTCTTCAGGTTTACACCTAAAATCCTCCAGTTGTGTGTTTTTCAGTAGAAATCTCACAGCCTAAGACGAGTCGCTGCTCCGATCAACAAAATACTTTTACTTTCGTTTTCACTCATGGGAGGAGTCAACAGACAGTCATCATAACTACATTCAGATCACTGCTGTAAATATGTACAGAGATCAAACAGCTGCAGCAACAAAACCACAATAGAGCCACAGCAGAGTGAACATAAGCAGCCTTTACAAAAAGAAAAACATGATGAAGTAAGAAAACTCTTCATAACTCAGACATTTATGAAATGTTTGGACAGCCTGGTTCTTTAGTTTATTACTTCCACTCACTTTCAGCCTGTTTCAATTTTATTTTTCTCTTGGGAATTCATTCATTCACTGAAAATTTCTCAGTATAATCAGATCTTAGGACTTTTTTTTAAGTAATATGTTTCGTCATCTAATGATTAAAAACCATAAATAGTTCAATGAACTGTTCCACCACATTTTAAAAGTGGAGAGTTATATCATCCAGTATAAAGCAGAGAGTTTTTCTTTATCTGCAAATATGTCAAGGAAATGTGTGAAAATAAGAGATGAAGCTGCAGGGTTGTGGTGATAGTTCCAGACTGATGCAGTGAGAGTAACAGTCAGCATGAGTCAGTGATGTAGGAGGAGATGAAGAGTCAAACAGAGAAGGAACAGTGTGTGTGAAGAGCAGAGACACACACTGTGAGAGCAGCTGAAACAGAGGCAGATGGATTTAGTGCACAAGCTGACAGCAGCAGGCAGGTCACTGAATGAATGGATGAAAAGCAGAGAAAGGATCATCTTCTAAAGACTGATCTCTTCCTTCAGCTGTGAAGAACTGAGTCCACTGGACAGAGAAGGCAGCTGGGTTCCTCTGTCTGACTCATCCTGAAGACAAGCAGCTGTGAAGGAAGAGTTTCACTGGAAGCAACAACATCCAGGAAGATCATGTGAAAGAAGAAAACTCTGGACTGTCTGTTAAAGTGGGAGCTGATCAGATTTGATTTGATTTGATTTATTTGGATCCCCATTAGCATGGCAATGCAAAAGCTATTCTTCCTGGAGTCCATACAACATCTTCACAATGTGTCAATGCAGCCACATTATCTACAAAACAATCCATAAACAAATTCCAAACAAAACAAAAACACCAAAAAATACATCACACAACAACAAACAAACAAACAATACAAGACCTCTCCCTGGTCAGCAGAGACACACAACATTCACATATATCTATGTAGATCCACACATATTATGCACATTGGTCACACAAAAACTCAAATCTTTTGCCCTTTCATCTTACACCTAAACACCCTTGAAGCAAAAACCCTGATGTAACAATTAAAATTCAAATCAGATTTGACAGTCACCCATTCATTTACTGTTTATGCCAGGAACCATTTCTGTTGCAAAGGTGCAATTTTAAGTAATACTTGTGATTCCAGTTGAGCCATATTAAGTCTTTATTATACACAGATGTTTTTTGACCAACTTCTTGAAAATTATTTTGCTGTTTTCTTGTGCAATGTTTTCTGGTAGTTTATTCCATTCTTGCATAGCTCTATACATAACCATTAGTTTAACTGTATTTGTTTTTGATTTAGGTAATGTAAAATTTACTCTGGTGGCATGTCTGGTTGCATAGCTGTCTAGCTGAACTAAAATATACATTTTTATTCAAGATTGACGTTTTTTTTTGTGATTAAAATGTTTCTAAAGAAAACCAGTAACAAATACAATAATCTTTCCTTTACCAATAACCAGTCCAAACACTTGTGCATAGCTATGATATTTGCTCTGTAACCACAATGCAAAGCTATTCTTGCTGCTCTATTTTGTACAATTTGCAACTTTTTTATATTTTCTTGTTACGTACTCGACCAGATTACTGGACAGTAGTCTAGAACTGATAATACTAAAGATTGCAAGACTAGTTTAATTACACTTAGTGACATGAAAGCTGCACACCTTTTCACAACAGAAACAGCTCTTCCCATCTTGGATACCATCTTATCAATATGTCTAGTCCATGATAATCTATTATCTAACACAACACCAAGTCATTTTGTGTCTTGCACTTGTTTTACAGGCACATTATTTATAAAAAGATTCAATTCAGGCTGTTCTTGTAAAGTATATGTTCTACCAAATATAATACTGTTTGTCTTCAATAATTAAGTATCAACTTATTTTTCCTTATCCATTCCACCACAGATAGCACTTCCTGCTGTAGGGACGTATTTAGCTCTGAGCATTTAGGTGCCGACAACCAAATTGTAGAATCATCTGCATACATTGATACAGTAGCCTTATCTAGTACTAGTGGTAAATCATTTGTATAGATTGTGTATAATAACGGCCCCAAACAGCTCCCTGAGGCACTCCACAGCTGACCTCCCTCTCATCAGAGTAACTGCCATTGAAGAAAACCTGTTGTTTTCTATTTGTTAAATAACTTTTCAACCATAACATTGATGACTGTGAAAACCCATAACATTCTAACTTTTTAATCAATATTTCATGGTCAATAATATCAAAAGCAGCTGTAAAGTCCAGCATAACTGCTCCTACTAATTTCTTTTGTTCTATATCCATTAACCAATCATCTGTCATCTGAGCTTGGGCAGTCGCTGTGGAGTGGCCCTTCCTGTATGCATGTTGGTAATCCGTGGTTAAATTATTTAAGGAAAAATAAGTTCTAATTTGCTCACAGACCACAGTCTCCATTATTTTATTTAACACAGGCAGTAGACTTACAGGACGACTATTAGGTCCAGAAAATGACTGTTTTGCATTCTTTGGCAGTGGTGTTATTTTTGCCTTTTTCCATTCTTGAGGACACAACATTTCTTTCAAACTTTGGTTAATAAGACTGGGGCAATCAAATCAGCCACCATTTTTAGAAGTTTACCGTCCAATCCATCAATACCTGGTGGCTTATCTTTACAATTTCTCAACATATTTTCTATATAACTAATATTTACAGTATCAAAGTTAAATTTGCAATTTTTCCAATAACATTATTTTATCTCTTATTAATGAATATGATGATTCATTAGCTATGTCTTGAAAGTTATTTCTTAAATTATTTATTTTTTTAATAAAATAATTATTTAGGTAATTTGCTATCTCGGTTGGTTTGGTGAGAAAATATCCTTCTGTCTCCAAAAAAGATGGAGTCGGTTGATGATTCTTTCCCATCAGACTGTTAAGTGCACTCCATACTTTCTTACTATCATTCTTTATCTCGTTTATCCTCTTTTCATAATATAATTTCTTTCAGAGGCCAGTGGAGGAGCAGATCATGTCAGCTGCAGTCAGTGACTCTGCTGTGTGTTACTGTGCTGTGAGGCCCACAGTGACAGGAAACAGCACGACTGTAGTGAAAGCTGTGGAGCAAAGACAACACAACCCTCCAGCAGAGGGACTCACACTGTTTCACTGCTGTGGCTGGACGCCACCAGTTAGAACTGAGGTTATTCAAGGAAAGTGACATCACCAATAAACACTTTCAAAGTGTAAAATGCAACAACTAACAACAACCACAACTATGAAACTACGCTCAGAAGAAGTTTCAGGGTTGATCCTCAGCTTCTGAATCATCAGAGAACAAAGAAAAGAGGAGAAATGTCTCCTGCTTCAGCTGAGAAACATCCTCAAACCAAAGGAAGACGCTGTGAAAACAGATTTGATGATTCCTCTTCCTTCCGTTCTCATCTGCAACAGCTTTCCCCCTCTTTACTTTCAACTGTCAGGAACTTAATGGACTTCTACAATTCAGCTCTCACCTCCATGCTGGATGCTCATGCCCCGCTAAAAGCACGGACAGCAACCTTCTCCCGCTCTGCTCCATGGTTCACAAATGAGCTGAGACTGATGAAGAGATCCGGCCGTGTCCTGGAGCGTGCCGACAGAAAATCTGGCCTGACGGTGCATGAATTGGCTTACCGGGAACATCGCAGATCACATGCAAAAGCCCCCTCCAAGGCCAGGTCAGATCACTACTCCGCCCTCATCAGCAATAGCCCAGGTAATTCCAAACAACTCTTTTCCACAATCAGCCATATTTGGTTATATATATAAGATTATAAGATTTGGTAACATAAGCAGCATTTATTCTAACAAACCCCCCCAACAGAAAACAAGCAACCCAGCACTCGAGCGCTCCTCCTAATAAACTTTAACAGAAAACGGCGCACAAGGCGGAAAGTCCAGCAATAAACTCAAAGGGCTCACAAAGCCCTATCTTTTTCCCCCAAAGTTTCCCCTAAGCTCGGGGCGCACGTCCCTGCATCCTCCTCCACCTCTCTGCTGCGTTTGACCACAACATCCTCCTTCACCGTCTCCAGCATTACATCGGTCTCACTGGTCCTGCCCTTCACTGGCTTCACTCCTACCTCACCGACAGGACGGAGTACGTGGCTCTGGGGGAGGCAGAATCCAGGCCTCACACCGTCACTTGTGGGGTCCCCCAGGGCTCCGTACTCGGTCCTTCCCTCTTTACCATATACATGCTTCTCCTTGGTCGAGTCGTCAGCAAGCATGGAATTAACTTCCATTGCTATGCTGACGACACACAACTCGACATCAAAATTTCATCCAGCAGTTCTCCTGGCCCCTCTGTCTCCCCCCTCAGCTCCTGCCTGGAGGATATAGGGGCGTGGATTAGTCAAAACTTCCTGCAGCTTAATGGCTCAAAAAAAAAAGAAGCCATTCAAAGCGGTACTCCTCATCAGCTCTGCTCCTCTCCTCTCACCTCTGTTTCATTCTTTGGTCACACCATTCCTCTCTCCCTCTGTTACAAACCTTGGGGTCAAGTTTGACCCCCACCTCTCTTTTGACAATCATGTCGCCTCCATTTGCAAAACCTCCTTCTTCCACCTCCGTAACATTTCCAGACTACGTCCCTCCCTCTCCCTCCCTGCTGCAGAGAAGCTTGTCCACGCCTTTGTTTCCTCCAGGCTGGACTACTGTAACACACTCCTCATCGGGATCTCTGGCAGGAGCCTCCAAAAGCTCCAGTATGTACAGAACAGCGCTGCCAGAGTCCTGATGAGGGGCGGAAACATGAGCACATCACCTCCATCCTTCACACACTCCACTGGCTTCCCATTCAGGCCTGTATAGAGTACAAGATCCTCCTGCACACCCATCACTGTCTGCATGGTGCGGCCCCCACCTCCCTCACTGAACTGCTCACACCACACACCTCTGCCCGGACCCGGTCAGGCCAGCAGCACCGTCTGGTTCAGCCCAGGACTCGACTCAAAACCATGGGGGACCGGGCCTTTGAAGCTGCAGCTCCCCGTCTGTGGAACGCTCTCCCAGAACACCTCAGGGCCCCACAGACAGTGGACTCTTTTAAAAAAGTACTGAAGACCTCCTTTTTTAGAAAGGCACACCAGCACTAATGTTGCTTTTAAAGTATGCTGTATTGTAATGTTTTTAACCCTGTGCTTGTTTTTTTTTTTTTTTTAACCCTGTGCCTATTGTAGCACTTTGAGATTTGGTTTCAAATGTAAAGTGTGTTACAAATAAAACCTATTATTATTATCATTATGACTGGATGTAAAGCAGCACAGCAGCTCAGAGTCTCTTTCTGGATCAAGTAAAAAAAGATCCTCAGTGGGAAATCCTACTGGACTCATTTCAAATATACAAAACATTTTTTTTTCTGTTCCAGTCTGAGACAGTTAAGAGTTGATCTAAAAAGATGTTGCTGTGGTCCTCGACACACACACACACACACACACACACACACGCACACACACACACACACACACGCACACACACACACACACACACACACACACACACACACACCTTTTCATATTTTCATATTCACTGCATGCACACCAACATCTAAAAAAGCAGCCAATTAAAAAAAGCTTCATATATTGCACATTCCTCTGTTTGTGATTTGTCATGTTTTCCTCTGCAGGTCTGCTGCCATCACCACAGGCGACACACCCTGACCAGACCTACAGGCAAACAGTTTTCAATCAATAAAACATTTAAAATGACAATCGTTGTGCAAATTCTTTATTATGTGCAAATTAACTTCCTTAAAAGTGCTATGAGCATTTTAAAGTGTTCTGTGGATGAGAAGAAAGTGCTCAGTGTACAGTGGAGTGTCATGTTACCAGTAACGAACGGTGTGTTCGTTACAAACCGAGAATGTAATTACAGTGAAATAAGTTTGAGCCATTAGAACAACATTCTGCCAATAACATAATAAAAGTTATTATATTAAGGAGTGGCTTTTTTTAATCCTTTCCAAATTAAATACCTGCCGCGAATTGTAATGTGCATACACATATTTCTTGGAAAAGATTTTGAACACTTTATCCATCAAAAAAAGCATCATGGATGGAATAGCCGTTAATTGGGGATATATATGGTTCGATCCTCTCTGTCAAGCGAAGTTGTAAAAAAATCTTTACAAATTTCGACTACATTACTGACGTTATATTAGAAATGACAGAAATTACATTCTTGTTCGCAACAGGAGCCTCTGAAGCATTTCAAGGAGAAAAGACAAGAAGAAACGTCTGGATGGAAACAGACGCTCATGTTGTGGCAACTTGACACCTGATGGAGTTGGACGTGCTGGAAGGTGAAATCAAAGAGTCTCCAGGTCTCCCCTTTCAGGGTCTGAACGACAGACTGGGTCTCCTGAGCAGCGAGCTGAAACAACACAAACACACAACATCTGATAACTAAAAACAATCCACAGTGGAAACCATCTGACAGGAAACAAGCCTCAAAGCTTGATGAATCCTGACATCTAGCGGCCAAAGGTTAGTACTACTGCTGTGAAGAGAGCTGATGGATCCAGACCATTAAAAAACCTTGAATATACTTCAAAAGTTTGTTTCTAAAGGTAAATTTAAAAAAAAAAAGTTAAACTCTCGTGGATTTTAGATTTAGAGTCCACAATCTAAATGATATCAATTATTTATTTGTTTATTTTTTCACAATTTGGACTTCCAGCTTGTAAAAACCACGAAAACAGTTTTTCAAAAATTAGATTACCGTGGAGAAATCAGCCCAAATTTTGCGAGGCATGAATGTTGTTGGTTCAGAAGTGTTCTGTTCTGTATGATGAAGACTGCAGACTTCACAACTGGCCACTGGGATTACCTTTGCCACACCTTTCATAATTCAAGTGCCTTTCTCCATTCTTGCTCATGTGTCCAGTACACCGGGGGGCAAAACAATTTCCTTTCTCCAATAGAAAGTTGATTTTCTCCTGCTGCGTCTTCTTATTAAGCTGTGAACACTCCTCCAATGAGTGCTGACAAGAGCTACACATGTTTGAACCTGCTTCCTTGCAACTTTCCCATGAATTGCTAAGTCATCATGATTAGCCAGACTCATTGTGGTGGCAAAAGTGTTTCCTTTCACGTTTTGACTTGGATTAATTGGGAGTAGTTTACTTGGGATGTGCATCTAATATGGATGGTTCATTGTCCTTTGTCAAAAGGTTGACAGCTTTGGATGTTGGCTGTGGGTTTACCTTTTCTAGATCACAGTTCACACGATCTGCTCCTCTTTTGCAGTGAGACGCTTGGAAGATTATTTTACCAGATGTTGCAGCTAATTCAGCTTCTAACTCAAGCTGTTCTCTCCTTCCTCAGAGCTGCTGTTCCTGATCCTCCAGCTGATGTTTCGGCTTCAGAGCCAGAAACAGAGCTTTTTCAGCTTTCTCAGTCATCTGGCTAGCTCAGCTGGCTGCGCATGTGAATGAGTCTCCACTTTCAACCATTCAGCACTGGCCTGATTTCACCACGGACTTCGAACATGGCTGAGAGTGTTAAGAGTGCTGTAAACAGCGACGTGCACACACAGGTAAGCAGTAGGCTATGAGCTCGAGTGAGCGAGCTCCAGACATTTGCAGGGCGTTTTCTCTGGAGGAGCGGGGTGGGATGGTCTGGATCCTGCGCATCATTCAAAAAGGCACAAAAATCCTCTGTAAAATCTCTAAAATCCTGGAAAATAATCCACAAAACCTTGAATAGCCTGCAAGTCACACATGCTCAACCCAGACAGGACATTAAGCGTACAAGCAATGTGGCCTGTCGTCAATGCAGTAACCAAGCAGACACGGCAGTACAAAACAGACAGCAAAAAGCCAGACTGCCACCATGTATGACAGGGGTTAAAGCAAAAAAAAAAAAAAAAAAAAAAAAAAAAATCATTTGACTGAACTTTTCCTGTTCAAATCACTGCAGATATTCATTTCAATGCACCAGAGTCGTGGGCTGAACATATATTTAAGCTGCTGTTGCACATTTTGTTCACACTTTAGCTTTGAAATACAGTGAAAACATGTAAATGATCCTGTTTCCCACAAAAGTCAGAGTTTATAACTGAAGGCGAAGGGGAAGGTTTGGAGGTCGATCTCCGGGATAATTTTAGGAATTGAGATGTGATCTCCTGTATTCTGGTGGATTTTAAATGATGAAAAATGTTTTTTTTTTGTTTTTTTTTTACTGATCCTTTGGTTTTCAAAATGAGTCACTTGTGCTTAAAGTAAATATTTGTTTAGATTATTGGATCTGTTTTCATTGTCTATTTAATGTTTTTCTATTTTCACAAATCCAACACGTTTCACAAATCAGAAACAGTGTTTTAACGAATGTTTATCATCTTTACAATAATTTAGTGTAACAGGGTCAATTATGCAGCTGTATATGTGTATGTGTTTGGAATATGTATATTTGTTTTAATTAATAATTACACAAAATCTGGATCTGGATCTGGTTCTTGTTTGTTTGTTTGGTTGTTTTTGTTTTAGTTAATGCCTGACTGTTTATACCGCTTAGTCAGCAAGTGGAACTTTTGTTTGGGTGCCATAATACGTGCAACACACCCCTTTATAAGAAGCGTTCTGGCGCCAATTCTCTCCCTAGGAGGAGCTTGGTGGAGAGAGAGGAAGTGACGTTGCGAGAAGCTCTCAGTCGCGGGTTGTTTGATCGAGCGTACTTCGTTCTCCGATTATTTAGTATCTATTAAAAACTCATTTGATGGCCTCCTCATCTGGGGGTGGAAGGAGGGGAAGCCTAGAAGGCGCAAAGGGCAAGGTAATTTCTAAAACATTTGGCAAACGTAGATCGGACACCTCGCCCGAGAAAGAAGGTAATCCTTTGTTGAAAATGGCAAAAGCTTCGGATGAATATAAAGTGATGTTCAAGATAAAAGATCAGACTGGGGACGGGTTCAGAGCTGTAAACCCACTAAAAATTGCTGAGTCTTTGAAAGCTGTAGGTGACGGTGTCGATGCTCGTGTGCTGTCAAGTGGAGCGCTTATTGTAATGTGCAAAAGTAAAGATCAAATGGATAAAGTGAGTAAAATTGTGAAAATTGCCAGCAAGAAAGTGGTAGCCACTGTGATTGAGAAAAGAGAAATAGTACAGGGTGTCATTTATGGCGTTTGTGCTGACATATCAGAGAGTGAAATCAAGGAAAACATTAGAGGTGGTATTGTTAGTGATGTCAAACGATTTAAAGCTAGAGAAGGTGGGAACCCCAATGCCCCTGTCTTGATTTCATTTAGTGGCACTAGTTTGCCAGAAAGAGTGTTCATAGGCTGTTTATCCTACCCTGTCAAAAGCTATGTGAAGCCCCCTGTAAGATGCTTTAAATGTCAGCGCTTTGGACGCATGGCTGCGTCATGTAAAGGGAACAGACGGTGTGGAAAATGTGGGGGAGATCATGATTTTTCAACATGTGAGGTGTCTACTCCGAAATGTTGCAATTGTGGTGGAGGTCACATGGCGTCCTCAAAGGAGTGCCAGCTATTCACAAAAGCTAAGCAAGTAATGGGAGTAAAAGAGCAATACAAGATTTCCTACGCGGACGCAGTGAAGAGAGTAGAGACAAAATCTCAAACCCGGCTGTCAAATGCTTCTCTGAGTGAGCCAGTGGCCAATAAAGTTTCCCCTCATTCTTCTAACCAGGATTTGATAGTGGTGAATAAAGAGTCCTTTTTGGCTTTTATTGTAAACGTAATGTATGATTCCCGCACAAAGTTCTCGAAATCAGATTTAATCAGCTGTGTGGTAGATTCTGCTAACAGGTTCCTGGGGCTGAAGGACTACGCTCCCTTGTCACTGTCAAACTACATGAAAGAAGGTCATGAGTCTGTGACTCTGTTAAGTCAATCCACATCTCGCTCAGCTAGGGAATGGGGAGAGGAAACGTCGGATATGGATCAGAGTGATCTTAATGACGATGTTTAGGTGATTTTTCATGGTACTCATCCTGCAATGGAATGCCAGGAGTCTAATAGCTAATGGGCAGGAGTTTAAGAAGTTTATTAAAGATTGTGAAGTTAAACCAGACATCTTGTGTGTACAAGAGACATGGCTGAAACCATGCCTTGATTTTTCAATCCCTGGGTACAACTGTTTACGCGAGGATCGAGAAGGTAGAACTGGGGGTGGGTGTGCCACATTCATCAAGGAAGGAGTTCAGTATAAGCGTTGTGAGTGTGATGTTTCTTTTGAATGTTTAATTACTGAGGTGTGGAGCACTGTGGGGAAGATTTTTATAGTTAATAGTTATAATCCAGGTGAGCATCTGGCATTAACAGAGTTTGATAAAATTTCGAGAATAACCGGCACATTGATGGTTTGGGTAGGTGATTTTAATGCCCATAGTCCTTTGTGGGGAAGCCATAAAAGAGACTTAAATGGTTCTGTAGTTGAAGAGTTTTTAGATAGGAGTAATTTTATAATGCTAAATGATGGCACCCCAACTCGTATTGATATTAACACGAACAAGATGTCTTGCCTTGATCTTGCTTTTACTTGTCCATTGTTAGCCAGGATGGCAGAATGGAGAGTTTTAGATAGAGACTCTCTTGGTAGTGACCATTTCCCAGTGATGAGTATCTTTGATAAAACCCTTGTGACTGAATCTTCTGAAAGACCCTCTAGGTTAGACTTCAAACGGGCAGATTGGGATAAATTTAGGACAGGGACTAATGTAGGGGTGGCTAATGTAAATAGTGATGGCTCTATTGAGGAAATGTGTGACTCTCTTTCATCTATGATTATGAAAATAGCCTCAGAAACAATTCCTTGCAGAAAACAGCTTCGTCATAGAGCCATTGTTCCGTGGTGGAACAAGGAATGTAATGATGCAGTTAGGAAAAGAACTGAAGCATTTAAGAGATTAAGAAAATGTCCTACTATGGAAAATGTTTTAGATTTTAAAAGGTGCAGAGCTCTGGCTAGGAAAACAATTAAAGACGCAAAAAAGAAAAGCTGGAGAGAATTCTGTAGCACATTAGGGCCAAAAACGCCAGTTAAGCAAGTGTGGTCAAGGATTCATAGAATGGTGGGGAAAATGGTTAATACTTCTATTCCAGTGTTAAAAAATGGGAGCTTGGAGGCAATTTCTAGTAAGGAAAAGGCTAATATGTGTGTTAAAGTATTTCAGGATGTGCATAATTCCAAGTTTTTAGAGGAGAATAGTCTTAGAGTTAGAAATGAGGTTCAGCAAATTAATGGTTGGAAGCTTAATTCTACTAGCGATGATAATAGTTCTTATAATATGTATTTTTCTCCCAAGGAGCTCAAAGAGGCGATTGAGGCTGGAGCAAACACCGCGCCAGGCCAAGACCAGATAAGTTTTAAGCTTTTGCAGCATCTGGATGACCTAGTGCTTGAGGAGATCCTTGCTTTGTTTAACTACATATGGGAGGCTGGTACATTACCAAAGGTATGGAAACACGCTGTGGTTATTCCAGTCTTGAAGCCAGGAAAGGATGCCTCCTCTCCTTTGTCTTACAGACCTATTGCGCTGACTTCAGTTCTCTGTAAGGTGATGGAGAGGATGGTCACTAATAGACTTGTGTACTTTTTAGAAATGAATGATTTTTTTGTGAATTATCAGAACGGTTTTAGAATTGGCAGGAACACAATGGATTCTGTTGCAGTGTTGGATCGAGATATTCGAAGGGCAATTATTAAAAAAGAGGCTTTAGTGGCCGTTTTCCTCGACATTGAGAAGGCCTATGATAGCATGTGGCGAGAGGGTTTGTTAATAAAACTATTTGATGCTGGCATCAGAGGCAGGATGTTCAATTGGATAAAGGATTTTCTTAAAGACAGAACAATTCAGGTAAGAATAAGCAATCAAACCTCAAACACCGTGAGTATTTTGAATGGGACGCCACAAGGATCTGTAATTAGTCCTGTTTTATTTAATGTAATGATAAATGATATTTTTCAAAGTGTTAGTCCAGCCTTCGGAAAATCCCTTTTTGCAGATGACGGTGCGATTTGGTACGGTGGCAGAAATGTCAACTTTCTACTGAGGCAAACTCAGAAAGCGTTAGATCAGGTGGTACACTGGGCAAACATGTGGGGTTTTAGAATTTCGACATCAAAAAGTAATTTTATGATTTTTGATCTTAAAAAGAAAATTCCTGAAATGACATTGCACTTATACAGACAGCCACTAGAAAGGGTTAAGGTGTTCAGATTTCTGGGTTTATGGATGGATGAAAGGTTGACGTATCATACACACATCGGAAAGACTGTAGAAAAATGTGAAAAAATAATTAATGTCCTTCGAAGTTTGGCTGGCAGTGATTGGGGAGCAGACAGGACAACATTGCACATGGTTTATAGAGCAATGATTAGAGCAACATTGGATTATGGCTGCTTTGTATTTGGAGCAGCAGCTAAAACTACCTTGCAAAAGTTGGATATTGTCCAAGCAAAAGCCCTAAGAGTTTGTTGTGGAGCGTTTCGGACTACACCTATACCTGCCCTTTTGGTTGAGATGGGGGAGACCCCTCTTACACTTAGGAGGAGAAAATTGGGACTCCAGTACTGGGTTAGACTCGCCGGACTTAAGCATAAGTCTTCTGCTAAATGTCTTTTGGAAAACTGCTGGGAGTTTGAGAAGAGTAGTGGAAAAGAGTCCTTTTTAAATTCTGTCTGTAAGATGGCGAGGCAGATGGGTATAGAGAAAGGAAGAGTGGTGGGATCAGTGTGGTCTCCTGTCCCATTCTGGCTTCTGCCAGAACCTGAGGTCCAGCTGGATTTTGTGGGATTAGATAAAAGTCAAGTAAGTGCTCGAATAAATGAATTTGTGGAGAATAAAAACGATTCTTATCATATTTTCACAGATGGGTCAAGGGATCCCTCTTCTGGAAAGGCAGGTTTTGGAGTTTATACAAGCAATAATAAAATTGGCAAAAGTGTGCGTGTTTCTGATCATATATCAGTGTTTACTGCCGAGCTGTTAGCCATTAGGTGTGCCTTGGAAGGGATTGAAAGGAACAATTCAGAAGCGTCTTATATATATTCAGATTCTCTGTCTGCCTTACAGGCAATCTCTGCTGGTCCAGTTGGGGCTCGGGTAGATATCATTTTGGAAATCTTGAGCTGCCTTCAGAGAATAGAGTCCATGAACTGTAGTGTCATATTTTGCTGGATCCCATCTCATTCAGGGATAGAGGGAAATGAAGCAGCTGACTCTCTTGCTAAGCAGTCACTTCTATGTATGGAAATTGAGTACGACCTCTGTTTGGGGAAGATGGAGTGTTCTAGTATAATCAAAAGTGCTGTGCAGGAACAGTGGCAAAGGGAGTGGGAAACAGAGACCAGGGGAAGGCATTATTTCAAGTGTCAACCCACAGTGCGGGAGTCTGGGCTTGCTTCATTTTCCTCTAGAATTAATCAAGTAAAAATAACCAAATTAAGACTGGGGCATTGTGGTCTTGCAGCCTGTTTAAAAGTACTGGGAAAGCACCCGGATGGGAAATGTCAATGTGGGAAATTAGAGACTGTTGCACATGTGATTTTATCTTGTGATCGGTACTCTGCAGAAAGAGCAGCTTTGTATAAAGACCTTTCAAAGCTTAAAATGACTGTATTTTCAATCAACTCAATCTTTGCCTTTGGAATAAACTCGCGAGACATAGAAAAGGCTATTGTAAGATTCCTTCTTTCCACCAACCTTTACCCGAGAATATAAAGACTTGCGAGTAATTCTCTGAACAGCGGAGGGCAGCATTACACTGTGTATGTGTACAGCCTGCCGGAAAGGAAAAGAAGAAGAAGAATTCTCTCCCTTCCGTCTCTGATTTCTGTGGGAGAGGTAAGCATCTTTTGTGTCCGGAGAAATTTCTGTTATAAACTTAATATGAGATATTAATTTTGTCATCAATTGATCTGTTTAGGGGCACGTATTGTGGCGACTGCTGACTGGTTTGATTTTTTTTGTTTCTACTGTGTGTCAGAAATAAATGGAGACTGCCTCCAAAAAGATAAACGCCTGATTCGTCACTACAACAACAACGCAGAGACAGATCTACACCGGTCACACTTGGTGCCGTGACGACCCGTTGCATCTCCGATCAGCGCTTGACTGGTCCCCGGGGTTCGGCTGCTCTCACCTGGCTCCTGTCGGCTACTCCTCCCGGTCCTCTCTGCTGCTCCGCAACGTCTGCTGCGCATGTGAGAGGTTTGCGGGCTCGTTCATAAGACACGCTGCCTGTTAAGGAGTGTGTGAATTTTTTTTTTTCGCTTTCTTCGTTTCTTTCTCCTGTCATTTTATCTCGTGTTGTTTTTATTTATTTATTTTTTGCTGGTGATACTGCTGTGACCGACCAGTGCATTGTAGCGATAGTTTGATCGTTCCAGTAAATAAAAAAAAAAAAAAAAAAAAAAAAAAAAGAAAGAAACAGTGAATGGGACAAGTATCTGTTATCACTGGGAAAGAACCTTTATTTTGACAGAGGGTTTGTTGTTCTTATCAACTCTTTTGGTGAAGTATTTGCGTGTCTGAGCATTTAAAAAAAAAAAAAAACAAAGTGAGAAAAAAAATCGTTTCATTTTCCATCATCCATGTGTGCATTTTAGTTTCACTTTTGGGAATTCGACACTCTTTTCTTGTGCTGTGTATATGTATATATTATTGTAGTTTGTACATATTTTTTCTTGTTTTTTTTGCTGGTATTGCGCTTATATTGCTGTATTGGCACAGTTTTTGGAGTGGATGTTTTTGGAGTTCATGCTATGGATAGGAATGTGCATAATGTCACGTTTGGTGTGGGGAGGGGCCAGAGGGTTGCTGGTAGAGATTGGTTGATGTCCCCCAGCGTTCCCGCATACACGGCTGATCAGACAGTCGACCCACCTTTGACCCCCACTGCTAGTTCCACTCCAATTACCCATGCAGACCCCAAGCCCACGCAAGCCATGTCTGCTGATTTTTATGGTGACATGATCGCAAATCTGGCTAAACAGATTGGAGAAAACATTTCAGCCAGCCTTCACACTATCCTCCAGCCCAGTACTGCCCAGCCTCAGTCTCCCACCACCTGTCAGTCGTCCAGCGAGGCTGGTTTATCAAATTTGAAGGTTGTTGTGCAATCAGACACCAAAGCTCCATCTTACTTCAGGGGTGATCATGCTGATGTGTTCTCTGTTCATGAGTGGGAGGACATGATGAGATGTTACTTAAAGAGGATAAAGTGTGACAACCCTGCTGAAATGTTTGATCTAGTAATGTCGAGACTAACAGGCAAAGCTAGGGATGTGGTGAAGGTATCGCTCCGCAGCCGTCCTGAGCTGAGTGTGGCTGACCTGCCCACAGCTGTGTTCGACATACTGAAGGGTAATTTCAGTGAGCTGTCATTCTCTAACTTGCCTATGAAAGATTTCTACAGCACCATTCCCTGTGTTGGTGAGAGTGCTATGGACTATTGGATTCGCCTTAACAAGTCCATTGATGCTGCCAATGAGTGTCTCCGGAGGCGGGGTAAATCCCTGGAGGACCCCAGCGCTGAGGTGGTCTTGATGTTCATTAATCATTGTCCTGACCCCAGGCTTGCCATGTCATTCCAGCTGAAGGCACCTGAGCAATGGACGGCAGCTGAGGTTCAGGAGCGTCTGGATTCTCACGTGAGGAATATGAGACAGACAGCAGCCCAGTCCCAATGCACAGTGGGTTTGTCGGCCTACAGTCAAAGGCCCGTGGGTAGTCCTCTTCACCCAGCTGATCTTAGCATGGCCCAGTCTGCCCCAGCAACACACCAGCCAAAGCTTCCTCCTAACCCTCCTCTGGCCTCCGCCCTGGCCTGTGGTCAGCCTCAAGTTGACAGTGCTGTAATGAACACACATGAGCCTGCGTCCTCGTCCCTGCCTCCTTCTGCCATCTCATTCCCATCCCAAACTGCTGTTGATTCATCTACTGCCAATTCTGGTGTGCAGCAAGTTGTGGCGATGTTTGACAAAGTTCTGGCTTTGTGCAATGCTTCCCTTGGATCCAATCAGAGGCCTGTCAGCCATCAGCCGGGTAATCGTCAACCTGCCCACCATCGACCTGGTCGACCCCGTAACTCGCAGGCTTCTGAGCCTTTAACATGCAGGGTCTGTAGCTCCAGGGACCACACCACCCATGCCCACTGTAGGCTTTACAGATTGTGCCTTAACTGCTTCAGTCCTGGTCACATCAGGAATCAATGCCCGCAGGCCTCCCTTTCCCCAGCCATGCCACCGCCTCCTCCCTCCAATGCAGATTTAAACTAGCTCGCCTGTGTAGTGAGAGGGGTAGCATGGGCGGTACTGATGACACCCTCAGTGAAGAAAATGACTTGCAATCGATCTATGTGAACTGTTGTAGTAATCTTTCTGATGACAAGACCGTTGTTGTTGTGAGTTCGCATAGAGTAGAGGGAGCAAGTGACCTGTTTTATGCTCCTGTAGTTGTTGGGGGTCAAACTACATTGAGAGGAATGCTTGATTCAGGGAGCATGTCATGCACACTCAGTGTAGAAGCAGAGTCTGAACTTAGGGCCGCTGGTGTTCTCCCTAGTCCTCAACCCGTTCCTGAGAGGGTGGTTCTTATTGGCTGCGGTGGCCTTACGACACAACCCAGATGCATCTATGACCTAGAAATTGAGATTTATGGGTCCAAATTCATTGTGCCAACTTTTCTTGTCCCGGGGCAGAGAGACAAGCTCATCATCGGGAGCAATGTCATTAGGCCTGTGATACAGAAGATGAAGTCTGATGAGAGGTACTGGGAGCTCATCCACTCAAACACTTCAGACCCTGATTGTGAGCAATTTCTTCAGCTGCTCAGCTGCATTACGCGTTGGTCTGGTCCTGAACTACCTGATAAAGTCGGCACAGTCAGGCTGCAGCAGGCTATTACTCTGGCACCACAAGGGGAGCATTTGGTGTGGGGGAAGCTGCCCAGTAGTGCTCCTGTGTCACCTGGGAGCACTGTCATTGTGGAGCCCACCTCTTCCCGTTCAGCTCCGAAAAGCATCATTGTGGGACGGGTCGTGACGCCCATGTGGGGGGATTGTTGGGTCCCGATGAAGATCCTTAACCCAACAATGAATTCTGTGACACTGCGCCGCAATGCAAAAGTGGCGGATGTGTTTCCTTGTGTGGCAGTGGAGGACCTTCCCCTTTCCCAGGGTGTGGCTAGGCCACAGACAGGTCAGTCAACTGACCCCAGCATCAACTCGGCTGCCACATCCACCGCCTTTCAGCAGCTTAAGGAGTGTGGGTTGGCAGACATCAACTTTGAAGGGTGTGAGGTGTCAGATGAGTGGAAACAGCGGCTAGCTGAACTTCTGCTGGCCTACCAAGATGTCTTCTCCAAAGATAAGCTGGATTGTGGGGAAGCAAAGGAGTTTGTCCACCGAATTCACCTCACTGATGATCGCCCCTTCAGGCTGCCATATCGCCGTGTCCCTCCAGCACACTATCATAAATTGAGAGAGGTGCTGTCTGAAATGGAGTTGAAAGGCATCATCAGTAAGTCAGTCAGTGAATATGCTTCGCCACTGGTCCTTGTCTGGAAGAAGTCAGGGGAACTGAGGATCTGCACTGACTTTCGCTGGCTTAATGCCAAAACCGTCAAGGACGCCCACCCACTGCCTCACCAGGCCGACTGTCTTGCTGCCCTTGGGGGTAACTCCTTTTTCAGCACCATGGATCTCACATCAGGGTTCTACAACATCCCCCTCCATGAGTCCGACAGGCGGTACACGGCCTTTACGACACCCTTAGGCCTGTATGAGTACAACAGACTCCCCCAGGGCTTATGCAACAGTCCCGCATCATTCATGCGGATGATGATCAGTGTGTTTGGTGACTTGAACTTCTCCAGCCTCCTGTGTTATCTAGATGACCTGCTTGTCTTTGCTCCATCTGAGGAAAAAGCCCTGAAACGGTTGGAGGCTGTCTTCTCACGTCTCCGAGCCAACAACCTGAAGCTGGCACAGAAGAAGTGCTACTTTCTACGCCGGTCCGTGAGGTTTCTTGGTCATGTGGTGGACAGTAGTGGTGTCTCAGTTGATGAGGAGAAAGTAAGAGCCATCTCTGATTTCAGAAGGGAGGACCTCATGAACGAGGATGGCTGCACACCATCTCAACGGAAGGTCAAATCTTTCCTTGGGATGGTGCTGTATTATCAGCATTTCATTCCTGACTGTTCTTCCATCGCTAAGCCTCTCTACACCTTGACCGCGGGGCAGAAGAGGAAGGCCAGAGGCTCCTTTGGTCGGAGACGGGCTGGCACCTACCGAGAACTGACTCCTCAGGATTGGACTCCCGCTTGTGAGAAAGCGTTTGAAGATCTGAAAAGTGCACTCCTCCATAGTATGGTGTTGGCACACCCGGACTTTGATAGGCCTTTCATTCTCTCCACCGATGCTTCCCTTGACGGTCTGGGGGCTGTTCTATCTCAGGTGTCCTCTGGTGAGGAGAAGGCAAGACCAATCGCCTTCGCGAGCAAAACTCTCAGTCGCAGTCAGGCCAACTATCCTGCCCACAGACTGGAATTCTTGGCTTTGAAATGGGCGGTCTGCGATAAGTTTAGCCATTGGCTTAAGGGTCATAAGTTCACTGTCTGGTCCGACAACAATCTGCTCACATACATCCTGACCAAGCCAAAACTTGACGCCTGTGAGCAACGGTGGGTCTCTAAGCTGGCTCCATATTCCTTTGACATCAAACACATTCCCGGCAGGCTGAATGTGGTGGCTGATGCCCTCAGCAGAGATCCATTTGTGAAGCCTTTGAAGCAGCGGCTGCTGTGTGAACCTTATTCTGGGCTGCTAGACCAAGCAGATGATGTCAGCGACGGGTGTGTGCAGGATGCCTTCCGCCTCACATGCCAGCCACAATCACTGGGGGGTCCCTCTCACTCTGCTGCCATTGAGGGCTCAATGTCAGAGGATGATGTCTCCTCTCTTCTGTCTTCTTTGGATGAGTGGGACTCTGCTCCCAGGCAGCGTGCGGCATCCATAGCTGAGCACCTGACCACCTTGGCACCCCCTGGCCAGGACATGCTCCCTTCCTTATCTCTTGTTGAGCTTCAATCACACCAGCAGCGAGACCCAGTCATCTCAAGGGTCGCTCACTATGTCGACAGGAAACGCAGACCTTCAAGACGTGAACGCTACAATGAGAGTCAGCCGACTCTGAGGGTCCTGAAACAGTGGGATAGGTTAACACTTCTGGACGGAATCCTCTATAGGGTCACAAGGGACCCCTTGACAAAACAGAAGATATTTCAGTTTGTTGTGCCTGAGTCCCTGAAGGCAGATGTGTTGTCTGGTGTTCACGACCATGCTGGCCATCAGGGTCAGCCCCGCACACTCTCTTTGGCCCGTCAGCGCTTCTTCTGGTATGATATGGAAAAGGATGTCCGCAATCATGTGAAGCATTGCCACAGATGTGTGCTCAGCAAGACCCCCGAGCCTTCTGCTTGAGCCCCACTGGAGAGTATTAAAACTTCTGCCCCTCTCGAGCTCGTAAGTATTGATTTTTGGTCAGCTGAGGACAATAACAACAAGTCTGTGGATGTACTCGTGATCACTGACCACTTCACGAAGTTGGCTCATGCTTTTCCCTGTCAAGACCAAACCGCCAAGAAGGTGGCCAAGAAGCTGTGGGACAACTTCTTCTGCATCTACGGCTTCCCTCAGCGCCTCCATTCCGACCAGGGAGCGAACTTCGAGAGCGAGTTGATTGCTGAGCTCTTGAAGTTGTCAGGAGTTGACAAGTCCCACACCTCACCTTACCACCCTATGGGTAACGGCAGCACGGAGAGGTTTAACCGCACCTTGGGCAACATGTTGAGATCTCTACCCCCTCGCTCCAAACAGAAGTGGCCGCAAATGATTCAGACCATGACCTTTGTATACAATTGCACTGTCCATGAGACCACCGGATTCGCACCCTTCTATTTGATGTTCGGGAGAGTCCCTAGGCTGCCGGTTGACCTTCTCTTCAAGAACGTGCTCCATGATGTGACTGTATGTGACTATGATGCCTATGTGAAGTCTCTTTTGGAGGATCTGCACTGTGCGATGGCTCTAGCTCAAAAGAACTGAGCAGAAACACCAATGCGACCAATGCAACAAACGGGTCAAAGGTCAGCCTCTTTCTCTCGGTGATCAGGTGCTACTGGCAAACAAAGGCATAAAAGGGAAACGCAAGCTGTCTGACAAGTGGCTTCCTGTTGTGCATACTGTGGTGGCCTCAAAACCTGCCCTCCATATCTACCGGATCAGGGATCCTGAAGGAAATGAACGTGTAGTCCACCGAAACCTGTTGCTTCAGGTCAACTTCCTTCCACTGGAGGACGCCTTGGATGATGATGCTCCCGCATCTTTGCCCGCCCCTAGCATGGCCGATGAACCCCCTGCTTCTGTTTGGCATGAGACTGATGTGTCTGGTCTGGACACTGCAGCTGCGACAGCTGAGCCATCCCTTGCCGGTTCTCTGTCAGGTGTTGATGACTGGGATGTTGGTCGTACTGCCTCATGGGTCAGTGAGCAGTCCTCCACTGATGAGCCCCTTGGTTCAGCTTGCCCGCCACCTCCTGTTTCAGTGTCTTCACCTATTGCAGGTGATCCTGACACTGCTCTGGACCCCCCTATAGCTTCCCCAGTCCTCCTACCTCAACCACCACCTGCCAACCCGTCCTCAGCATCTGGCACTGACGGACAGCTTACTTCACGGTTTGGCAGAGTCCTTAGACCAGTGTGCCGATTGATTGAATCCATGGCACAACTTGAGTCCGTTCTAGGGTCTCAGTCGAGCACCCGTTCTGTTCTTCTTGTGTGAAAAGTGTGGTTCAGGGTGGCGTGTTACATTAAGCTGCTCTTTGTGCTATTGTGGTCACATGTTGCTGTATAAGGACCTTTTTCTGTTTTTTCTCACCTGCATCGTCGGCCTGAGTATGTGCGGTGTATAAGGCACCTCATCTTGTCTACGGAGTGTTGTGGTTTTTTTGCTAGGCGCCGAGCAAATCCTTCATCCTCCTATCCTTTTATTAGGAAGCTCTTATTGCTGGTTCATACATTTTGGTTGTGGTTCTTAATGGCCTGTGTTATCGAGAATTGTTTTGCTGCTCAGATGTTTGTGTAATTCTGGGGGGGTGAGTGTAACAGGGTCAATTATGCAGCTGTACATGTGTATGTGTTTGGAATATGTATATTTGTTTTAATTAATAATTACACAAAATCTGGATCTGGTTCTTGTTTGTTTGTTTGGTTGTTTTTGTTTTAGTTAATGCCTGACTGTTTATACCGCTTAGTCAGCAAGTGGAACTTTTGTTTGGGTGCCATAATACGTGCAACACACCCCTTTATAAGAAGCGTTCTGGCGCCAATTCTCTCCCTTCCGTCTCTGATTTCTGTGGGAGAGGTAAGCATCTTTTGTGTCCGGAGAAATTTCTGTTATAAACTTAATATGAGATATTAATTTTGTCATCAATTGATCTGTTTAGGGGCACGTATTGTGGCGACTGCTGACTGGTTTGATTTTTTTTGTTTCTACTGTGTGTCAGGTATGTTATTTTCTGTTTGAAAAATGTAATGTATTTCGCCCTTCCGTCTCTGATTTCTGTGGGAGAGGGGCACGTATTGTGGCGACTGCTGACTGGTTTGATTTTTTTTGTTTCTACTGTGTGTCAGAAATAAATGGAGACTGCCTCCAAAAAGATAAACGCCTGATTCGTCACTACAACAACAACGCAGAGACAGATCTACACCGGTCACATTAGTCCAGAGTTGAGAAGTCTAGGACCTCCGTCAATGTGTTCTGCAGATTACTGTTGAATATACTTTTTTATTTTCACAAATATAATAAAGGTTGTAGATATGCAATACTGGTTGTCTGGCAAAGTTTTGGTCTCATTTAAAATGTTAAACATGGCTTCACATTAATACACTGTATAGAGAATGGATGAATAGCCTCCCCAAATGTAAAATATTTTCCCTTAAATGCCGAATCGGAAACAAACTTCAGCCTCGTTTCTCAGAGCTCATTTTTAGCTGGTCTCAAAGGGCTTCACATCACATTATAACAACATCCTCTGCTCTTACACCCTCACATTATTGTTACAGGTCATGGACTGGAGACAGAGCTCCAGTTCTCTGCAACACACATCATTTGCTTTGTGATTGACAACTCACACTTGTGTCGATGAAATTTAGCTAAAATGAGCAGTTACTTCATTAAAGAAGCTTTGAATTTTAAGTGTCCAAAAACAGCATATTCATAATACAAGATATCATCCTTAAATACTTCCTGACAAAGTCTTATTACTGACAAGTGAACCTTTTTGTTGAGCTGTTCCTGTCGCGTTAGAAGCAGAATCAGATCACATTTGAAGTGATTTTTCAACGTTCTGCAGAGATAGAAATGTTCACCTACAGGCTTATCATTCATCTTATTCAATCAACATATTTATTTATAAAACTTCAGAGGCACCATCTTCACACCTACATGTTACAGCCAAAAATTCAAATAGAGCACAAAGACATTCTGAATTGGATCAAAATATTTATCTTCAACTTCGAATGTTCTGTCAGGTCTCCCGATCCCCGGGTCCCAGTATGAGGCTGCAGCGGCGCCGGTCCACAGGCGGCTTGTTCAAGGTGATGCTTCTGTTGTACGATGAGGCCCGGGTGGCCGACGCCTGTGTCAACAAACGACCCGAAAAGTGTGGAGTCGTCAGCATGGAGCCCAGCTGCAGGTCAGTCATGGACAAGTTGTCCTGCTTCAAGACATTCTGTCCGCAGTCTAGGAGCGTGGACAAGAGAAGACAGAAAATATCTTCAAAGGAAAATAAAGTAATAGTTCAAGCAGGTCGCAGCTTGTAAAAATGTTTTAGGGGGAAAATGAGACTTGCTCTCCTGACAGATCACCTCCTCCTCATCCTCTTCACTGAAAACACATGAACAGTAAGTCTACAAATGAAATGTGTCTCTAAAGATGGATTTTGTTTCTACATAAAGAGGCAACGCAGCAATCGACAGACTCTATTTGATCAGACTTTAAAACATGACTGCGTCACTTCTTCTTTGTTGAGGGAACCAGCTGCTGTGAGTCCTGCAGCGACCATAACAGTCACATATCTTATTAAAACAGTTCCACTGGCTGAGTACAAGCTTTAAAGCAGAAATCCTGCCAGTGAGTGTTCCCCTGCAGACCTGAATAATGCCAGCAGGTTGGGCAGTAAGACCAGAAACTGGGCTGTGCAGGACTTCCTGGAGATGGGAGCTCCAGTCGGGCTGTCGCCATCACAAAGACACCAGCTTTGGCTTCTTCCAGGTCTGCAGGCCAGCGTGCCCGTTTCACCGCCCAGCATGGCATCCAGACAGAAACCCAGCTGGAGGAAGGATCACAAAAAGGGGGACAAGTATCACCACTTTGGCTTCCAGAGGAATACTGCAGGAGAAGATTGTTCATGTCTCCTGTAGAGTTAAAAAATGGATTTTCCTTCCTCCTCGTATTTATAAAGACATTTTTGTGAACTACAGTCTGACATGGACGTGGATGTCTGCTCTGAATTTATTACAGAAAGTAGCAACAAGACTCACCACAAAGTGTTCAAGTCAGGACGAACTTGAGCTTAATAGATAGTTAAACATAATCTAAATACAACTGCACAAAAAGCATCAACTCAATATGAGCACTGTTATAACAGACATGTTGTGTTTCTGTCATTTTCACTGCTCATGCAGTCAATAAAAGCAGCAGTGAGCTCCATAGATGACAGTCAAGTTCTATTTACTGACTCTTGAAAAGATCATTCAGTTGGGCGTCTTGAATAATTAAAATAAACGTTTTGCAATAAGTTACAGTTTCAGAGACATGATCAGTCAGAGTTAGTAACCTGAGGTCAGACTGTGGGGGTTATGGCTGAAGGCTTCTCCTTAAAGCTTTCTTATACACTGAATGAGCTTGTCTGAGCTGATGCTCACTGGCTGTGGGAGCCAAGTTAAGGAAATGGAAGTTTAAGTGAATAAATAAGTGCAACTTGCATTTTTGTTTGAGAGTTAAAGTTCATTTCATAAATCATTTCAGAGAAAATTGTTAAAATGCTGGTTAAGATTGATTTGATTGAATTATTATTTTATTATTATTGTTATTATTATTAAAGCTTGGTTCAAAGAAGGCAGAAGGAGGCGGTGAGCTTTCACTGATGTTCTGAGTCTTTCCAGCCTGTGTTGGGCTGCTGGGAGCTGTGGACTCTGAAAGAAAGGAAGACTCTGCAGACGGTCTCCACAACAGTTAGTGCTGCTCATATTCATTCTGTTTGAAATGGAACAAAGCTGTGTGTGTTCAGTGTGTCCATCTCTTCCTCCTCTTTATCAGCTCAGTGTTTCAGGGGAGCAGGACGGCTCAGCCGTCCATCACAGGACAAACACACAGTCACACACACTCATCAGCAGGAAGCCACGTTTTCACTCCAACTTCACTTTATTACTGATTCAATCATCTTCATGCTGGTTTTGGACCCCATGGCTCTAAACAAAGGTCGTCTGTTACTGAATTAACAAAGGTCAAATAAATCTTTATCCTCATCAATGTGGAGAGAAAGAAAGAAAACCAACAATAAACAGTCACAGAAAGTAAACTGACAATGAAGCAAAGACTAAAAACAGAGACTGGGAACAATTGAAATCGGCTTCAGTTACAATCAACGGCTTTGATTCTCCAAACTTATCAAAAGTACAATACAGCAAACTTATTAAAACAGGAAGAATAAGAGCAGAGAAATCAAAAACTCAGGTCAAATAAACAGGAAAACAACTGAAGACATGAAACCGTCCCATTTAAAACGGAACAAAACTTAAACACCCCAGCAAAGAAACAAACTGTGGATCACAATCAGTCCTGTTCATCTAAAATAATCTGGTGATGAGGCTCCTCCATTAAAAAAGATTTAAATCACAATATATGACAAAGTGATCATGATCCTGACACCAACATGGACAATATGCAGACAGCAGAAGACTGAACTGTGATCAATGAATCATGTCTGGATTAAATCCTTTCAGTGACTCTGAGAGTTTTTCCAACCAGCAGGAAAAGAAAGATTTCAGGTTTGTCGAGTGAGACGATCGTCAGGAAAGGAAATGTTGTACAAATCTATTCAAGAGGCTGTTTGGAGGAAGTTGAAGTATTTTAAGCTTGTTTCAATCTTTCAAATTAAAAGCCACAGAGCTGCACAGTTATACTGCTTTAACATAACAAGAACAAATATATTCATATAGAAAATATTTAATTCCTTTTTTTTGTTTCCATGTGAAACTTAAACAATGCAGCAGTTTTTTCAGAAACAAAACATTACACTGACCAGAAAGAACAAAAATTGAGGACACTTTTTTTTCGTTATTGACACTAGTTGATATTTTTTATGTGTTTGTGTTTTCCTGACAATACAAAATGCAAATAAATCTTTTCAAAACACTTTATGGGATGTAACATGATTTGTTTTATCCTGGAAAAATGAAGAAAATAGTTTTAAATTAATCTTTTTAAATCAGTAATTTAAACAAGAACTGATACAATCAAGAAAAAAACTGTTTATAAACCATTAGATGCCTGCATTGCAGAGGCAATAAACTGATATTTGATGATTTATTTGTGTCAGCCCATGTTTAACTGGAAAAGTTTTCCAATTATTTCAATCAGATCAAACTTTCTTTCTCCTCATTTCTTTTGTTCTTTAGTTTGTTCTAAATGTGTGAACCTGTCTGAACATCCCAGAGTAATCTCAGCCTGACAGACGGTGAGAGTCGTGGTTTTGGCTCCAGCAGATTTTCCAACACCGAAAAAAGGGAAGAGTTTCTCAGTGAAAGTGTCTTTGTAAGTGTAGATGTGACTCAGGTCTCCAGAGTTGGAGAAGGACACCTCCCCCCTGTCATAGTCCAGCTGGACTCTGATCCTCTGTAGACTCTCCTTCACTCTGACTAGCTGACCAGAACCATTAGTGTGTTTTCCATCACGATGACATAAACACCAGATTCCGTTTTTTGGAGAAAGAGATCTCTCTCCCTTCCTGTCAACTGACTCTTTAGCCAATCCAATGAACCACTCTGGATGATCTCCCACCTCCACCTCCCAGCTGTGTTTCCCTGAGCTGAAGCCCTCAGAGCCCAGGACATCACGATACTTCGTGAATCTCTCTGGATTATCAGGAAGCTGCTGCAGTGTGTCTCCATGTCTCACACTGGTCAGATCATCAGACAGGTAGAGGCGGCAGTGTGCAGTGTTTGGGTCCAGAATGAGAGGAGTGAAGTGGACCAGGTCCTTCATCTTGCTCCAGACTGAGAAGGACAGGTTTCCCAGGTGTTTGGCCACATCTATGAGCAGTCCTGAGGGCAGCTGTGGATCTGACAGTGAGCACTGGGCTCTGGCTCGGCTCTGAGCGTCTCTGGAGCTGCTGAGGAACACCCCGCTGGCTTTCTGCAGCTCTGCTTCAACAGCAGCCATGCAGTCTGAGAGGGAGGAGATCTGCTCCTCCATCCTCTTCATCTCTCTGCTCACATGCTCTGCCTTCTGCTCCTCTTCCTCCCTCAGAGCTGCCAGTCTGGACTCCTCTTCCTCTCTCAGGAACTGGTGCAGCTTGTTGAACTGGGCTCTGATCTGCCTCTCTGTGGACGCCAGCTGCTTCTTGGACTCTTGGACCACGTCCCTGTATGTTTGCTGCAGCTGTTGGTATTTCTCCCTCTTGTCCTGCAGAGACTTGAAGTCACGTCTCAGCGTCTCCTTCAGATCCTTCACTGCTGCTGCTACAGGAATCACTCTGTGGCTGCTGTCATGAGGAAAATGGCAGACAGTACACAAAGCTCTCTGCTCCTGCACACAGAACAGTCTGGGCTCTTCTTGGTGTTCACGACACACCAGCTCCTCCTTCTTGTCCCTCTCTTCTCCCTCAGATGATCCAGATTTCTGTCTGCCAGCAAAGGAGTCTGCCAGCTCCTTCAGAGCAAAGTTCACAAGTAGATTGTCTTTGGAGGATTTTCTTTGACAAATCGGACAGTTTTTGATTCCAGCTTTTTCCCAGAATTGTTTCAGGCAGCTTGAACAGAAGCTGTGGTTACAGCTCAGAGACACAGGATCTCTGAATGTCTCTAAACACACATGGCAGGTCAGGTAATTCTCAAAAGAGCTATTTTTTTCAGCCATTTCCTCTTCAACCTTCAGCAGGACTCACCAGCTCACAGTCTCTTCAGATTTACACCTAAAATCCTCCAGTTGTGTGTTTTTCAGTAGAAATCTCACAGCCATGAGTCGCTGCTCCGATCAACAAAATACTTTTACTTCCTTTGACCTGAGGTGTTGGTTTTACGGTCAGTAGAAATGGGAGGAGTCAGCAGACAGTCATCATAACTACATTCAGATCACTGCTGTAAATATGTACAGAGATCAATCAGCTGCAGCCGAGTGTGACATGAAACAGCTACAGCAACAAAACCACAATAGAGCCACAGCAGAGTTAAGATAAGCAGCCTTTATAACAAGAAAAACATGATGAAATGAGAAAACTCTTCATAACTCAGACATTTATGAAATGTATGGACACCCTGGTTCTTTAGTTTCTTACTTCCACTCACTTTCAGCCTGTTTCACCTGTTTCCCTCTCACAGGAGCTACAGGTCCATCAGGACAAAGTCAGAACAGAATCATAATCACCCTGAACACAAACATGGACTGATCCCTGTGTTACTGACTCTACTGTCTGTGAAACATCTTCTCACAACTCTCAGTGATTCTATTGTCTGGTTCTAGTTCTCTGTGTTTTCTATTTGTTTCCCTGTGTTCATAAATATTCTGACACTGGAGAAAGAGGCCCTTATTTAATTTTTCTCTTGGTGAGAACCCAGTTTGAAGTTTGTCAAAAAGGATCAGCAGCCCTCCAGCTTTAATGAAGCTTGTAATATTATATTGTCGTATTATATGGCAGCTTCAACTTCACACAGTCCAGGGTCCAGAGAGGAGTCAAAGTCTGAACTGCACTTTTATTTATCAGTGTCTAACAGAGAATTTATTGAACATGAAGTTAATAATATATCTGAGAGCAGCCATGAAAGTCAAGAACTCCAACAACCTCCTCTAAATTATACGATCTTCTACAATGCCAAATATTCATATAACTTTTCTAGTCATCGTGTTTTCTGTCTTTTCTGTTTCCTGTTTTATTGTGAAGTCTCACACGTCTCTTATTTTAGTCTCCTCGTCTCTTTTGAGCTGTGAGACCAACAGAGTCACAAAACCAAACAGTCTATGATCAAAAAGCTCAGAAATGCAGCAGGAGGTGAAATCAAATTCAGCTGAAGGTTCAAAAGGAGATCTGGAGCTCACATTATTCATTCTGCTGTAGGGATACTTCAACTTCAATCTCCTTTCATTAATCTTTAATCTCATGAGGATATTGTGGGGCAGATTTATAATTAACAAGTTAGCCCTTTCTGTCTTTGTGTGAATCTGCTATGCTGTGTTATTGTTATGCTTTATTATTGTTCATCTTTGATATTGTTCAGTGCATGTTGCGTAAGGGTACATGTAAGACGTAACCCGGTTGTGAAGTGATTGTTCAGTC
Source organism: Salarias fasciatus (assembly GCF_902148845.1). Classification (NCBI taxonomy): domain Eukaryota; kingdom Metazoa; phylum Chordata; class Actinopteri; order Blenniiformes; family Blenniidae; genus Salarias; species Salarias fasciatus. The sequence continues at coordinate 25,020,712 of NC_043762.1, forward strand.
GTTGCAGCGTCTAGTGTCGCATCTTTAATTTGTTATTGAAAATGACTGATCTCAGCCGTTCCTCGGGGCTCCCTTCAGCTCGGGGCCCTAGGCAAATGCCTGTGTTGCCTTCTCCGTAGCGGGGCCTCTGCGTATACTGGCACGATCGGCGCTTACACGCTTCGCGGTCACAAAATTTGCGCTGCACGCAGGCATCCACGGATCGATCTGCGCGGACCCTAGCGGACAGGAATCTATGACGATTTTTTCGTCACAGGGACCAATGCGCAACACGGCCCCATGCGGACATGTATGAATGGGCCTTAACAGAGCTAGCGCGGAGACTAACGAAGCTAGCACGGGTGCTAACGGAGTGAGCATGGATGCTAACAGGAGCTAGCTGAAATTGACAACAAATATTCAAGCTGGTGAGCGACAGTAACACTCACTGAGGACATTTCTGCTGGCTAGCTGTGGTTTTTCATCAGCAAAGTCAGTAACTTGCATAAAGCACCCATAGTCTGTACACTGTGAGAGCAACCACTGCCCTGCAGCAGCCACTGATCAGCTGGGGAGCAGATCATTCTGTTACACCAATAAAAGGCCACTCGATAAAATCCTAGTGTTTTGCTTAGAAAATAATAAAAATGTCTGAAGAAGAATCTGCAATGGGCCCTAATGAATCTGATCAAGCTCCAACATGGTTGAAAGCTTTATGAGACAACCAAAATAAAAACCTGCAGGCAATGCTGGCTCCTGTTCTGACACATCATTACATATAACAGGAGCAAATTCAGATGCACAGGAAGCTTTACCACCACTTGCTACCAGTGGAGATTGGAGTGAGACTGTGTGTCAGCCTATGCTTGACAGGCGTGATGCTGCACCTTTGGCCTCTTGGGAGGTGCCAGTAAGACCAAGAAATGTTACTGATGGTCCATTTGCAGCTGAGCTGGATGTCATTAACAGGCGGACCCGCAGTCCTGGGAGTGCTAATGCTAAACCTGATGTGAGACGGAGAGGCTCCAGAGACTCTGTCTCTCTAGAACTTCAGCGCTCATTTACCCACCATGATGAGCACAGGCTGAACAGCTCCAGCTACAATAGTCAGCCCACCCTGCAAGAGGGGCACAGACCTAAACTTGCAATATTTGATGGAAGTGACTACTGGGACTCTTTCCTGCTGCCATTTGAACGCCAAGCCAGGAAGTATGGATGGACTGCTGCAGAAAGAGTAGACAGGCTGCACAAGTGTCTGAGAGGAGCTGCAATACAGTATGTGTGCTCACTGCCAGAACGTACAAGGGAAGATTATGTTCTTGTGGCAGGATGGGTGTGTTTAGTGTTGTTCTCAGCCTATTGGCTGGGGGCGCTATAAAAACCCCTCGTACGTCTGTGTCGTCCTCTGGTTCTTGCACTTCCAGGTTGGTGCTGGCTGGTGGCGGTGTTCCATGAGAGCAGTATCGCGATGGCTCCGGGGGAGCGCGTCAAGCGCATGCCGCAGCAGCTGTAGGTCTGCTGGTCTGAGCATTTGCCCCGCCAACGGATGTAGGAAGCAGTTCTGCCCTGTTCGAGCCCCGTTTTCAGCGCAGGCACACCACGGCTGTCTTTGTCTTTGTCCTTCCTGGAGCTGCTGTCATATAAAATGTTTATCCTGAATCGTGTCCTCGATACGGTGGCATGTTGGTGTGGGCCAACCCAACCACGCACGGGACTTTGGACCGAAATGATGCGCTCTCCTGTAGGCCTGCACAATATATTCAACATTTATTTATAGAGGAGTAACCCCTTGAGATGCATCATCTCGTTTTCAAGGGGTTCCTCTGAATGAAATGACAATTAACATAAGGAACATGGCATAAAAAAGGGCCAACCATAATAGTCATAATACAATGAATTGACAAGAGAACTAAACAAAACCAAAAATACAAAACACAACAATAACCACGCACACACACATACACACACACACACACACACACAGCTGTCGTGAATCAACCAACCTCCCAGCCACTGCCACCACCGCATCATGCACAAAGTAAGACATATGGAACCATCAGACTCCATTATATTACAAATGTGTCTGTTTTTGGCATATAATACAGTTTTCAGCATAACATTGGTTTAAAAAAAATAAATAAATAAATAAATAAATAAAAAAAATAAAATAGATGGTAAAACACAGATATGTAAGAATATAAGGAAAAAAAAAACACACACACACACACAAAACAAGCACAACAAGATTAAGTAACAAAAGCATCAGTGCATACTAAATGAATAAGTAAGTAAAGCTAAATAGAACGGGGTTTATTGTGAGCTGGGCAGAGGATCCACAGCTGCAGGCCTCCCCCCTGCCCAATGAGCAAAGGGTGACCAAGGGGAATGAAGTACCCAGAACCCTCCCCAAACCTGAGAGGGTTGACTGGGGAAGTGAGGACTTGTAGAGTAGTGTAGCCAAGCCTCTGCACTCCCCTTGAAGTGTGGAGACAGTCAAGATATATCTAACTTATAAACATGAACAGACATTCCGAAGAAATGAGAAAACAGAATTTCGAAACATTTGAATTGAGTTTATTGAGCGAATATGTTTGGGAAGGTTATTCCAGTCATGAGGAGCTTTTACGCTGAAAGCTAGTTTTCCAATTTCTAATCTGGTTCTAGGTACATTCAGATAAATTTGGTCATGATGACGTAAACCATAAGGAGTACTGAAAGGCACTAAGTATCTTTTCAAATAAATTGGGTAGTTGAGGTGTATACATTTGAAAATAAACTGTAACCAGTGATACTGTCTCCTCTGAGAAGGAGCAAGCCATGACAGCTGCTCGTACAGCTCACAGTGATGAGTCAGATAAGGACAACGGAGAACAAAACGACAGAGTTTGTTGTAAACAACATCCAAAGTGTGCAAATAAGTTTGAGTCGTATTTGAATATACTATATCTCCATAGTCCAACACGGGAAGCAGCAATTGTGTAACTATTCTTTTCCTAATTTGAAAAGTGAAACAGTTTATAGATCGATATAGTGTTTTTAAACGATAATTCAATTTGTTAGTAATGTTTTGTATATGTCGTTTAAAAGAGAGATCTTGTTCCAGCCACACTCCAAGGTATTTAATGGAGTCTGTGGGTTCAAGAGGAGAGAAATCCAAAAAATGTAGACTAAGGTTATTTTCCAGAGTATCTATACACCATCGCTTGAACAACATAGAGAATGATTTAGTTTTGTTAAGGAGTAATTTATTATATGACAACCACTGTTGCACAGAATCGAAATCGTACTGCAGGGATTCATTTATTTCTGAGATAACAGGTCTGGAACAATAGATGACTGTATCGTCTGCATAAAGATGTATATCACATTTTGTGCAGCAAAGTGGTAGGTCATTAATAAATATTGAAAATAACAGAGGCCCAAGAGAGGAACCTTGGGGAATCCCTTTATCAATTCCAATAAAATTAGATTGAGTGCCTTGAAATGACACAGATTGGCTGCGGTGGTGTAGATAGGATATATCGTTTGAACATCGCCATCGCAATGTGCACATGTGCAATAGTCACATCGCAGGATGTGCAATATTTTTTATTATTATTATTTTTAACTTTTGTTTTGCTTCGTAAAAGCAGCCAGCTCCTCCATGCTCCCCACAGCCGCTCTCCCCCTCCCTCCTGCTCGATACTCACCGCCCCCCTCCCTCCTCCACAGCGGGGGGGGGGGGGGGGGGCGGCTCTCAGGCTACACTCTGAACACAGGCGACATGCAGGAGGAAGTGACGGAGGATTTAGTCCCCATAAAAAGGCCAACATGTGAAATCTGGATGTATTTCGGCTATAAAAAAAGACGATACGGAACAAAAAAACTTTTTCTGCTGACAGTGCCTCATCGAGGTTGCCTCAACACGAGGTAATACGTCAAACCTGTAGGACCATTTGAAACGCCATCACAGGCCCCTGTATTTCTAGTGCAAAACCAAAGACCCCAGGTGAAACTTCATCTTCTCAAAAAACAATTACAGTAGCCTTTGCCGACATAACACCATATGATAGGAACTCCAAACAGCATCGACAAATCACGGATGCAATAACTTTTTACCTAGCGAAAGACATGGTGCCATTGAACACCGTCGATCGTTAAATAGGGATTTAAAAAAATGATCCGCATGCTCGACAAGCGGTATGAAACACCACGTATTTCTCTCAAGTGGCCATCTCCCCAAATAGAGCTATTCAGGTCATCTGGTGAAAATTCTTCTATTTTTAATATCGCAATATATATCGTAATATATCGCAAGCCCCCAAAAAATCGCAATGTCAGTTTTTTCCAATATCGTGCAGCCCTACTCTCCTGTAAATTAAGTGCTTTTTTTTTAACAATAATTTGAACGAACCTAACTCTAAGAAAATGAATTATTTTCACTTGGAACCTCTGTAATCCTCTTGTCAACCAGTAAACCTGTGTGTCCTTCTGGGTTATTTTGAAAGTTAAGGGGAACGATTGCAATCTTCCAAATTGACCTCACACCCCACTCTGTTACATTCTCTTAGTGGAGGAGCTCACAAAATGTTTGGGGAAAAAAAGAGCCGCCGACCATAGGGGCGGCTGTGGGTCAGTGGGGAGAGCAGTCGTCTGATAATCGGGAGATTATTAGTTTGATTCCCGTCTCCCCCTGTCTGCACGTCGAAGTGTCCTTGGGCAAGACACTGAACCCTGAATTGCCCCCGGTGGGTGGACTGAGCGCCTTGCATGGCAGCCGCCTCCACCGGTGTGTGAATGTGTGTGTGAATGGGTGAATGTGATAATACAGTGTAAAGTGCTTTGGTCTCTGCTAATGCAGATGAAAAAGCGCTATGTAAGTGTAGTCCATTTACTATTTACCACAGTACACAGAAAGCTGGGGGGAACTCCGGCAATGAAAAGAGACACCTGCTGAGTTTGCAGTTGAGGTGCGACGTCTCATTACGCTTGCATACTCTGGAGTTGATCTCCAGCTGCAGGACCAACTGGCAACTGATGTTTTCCAAAAGGGCCTAAGAAATCAAAAGGTGGCCGATGAAGTTATGAACCCTTGCAGAGGTCCGACAGCTTGGAGAGGCCCATGAACATAACTCCAGAGCTACGATGGGCTGTGAAACTGAATCAAAGAACCGGGCCAGACGTGTCTCTTGGGCCACACCGTAAAAAAGAATTCTACCTGTTAGTCATGATAAATTAAGAATTTTAGTCAGCAGGACTACAAACTGTGGAAACAGTTGTGATAACTCATGATGTTATGTTTATGTTGTGTTAACTAAAGAAAATTTGTCAAACTTAGAAAAACGATTCCAGCGGAATTAGGAATTTGAGTCAAAACGATTAACCGATGATACTTTTCCTCATTGGACATTTCTGATGACGTCAGCACGTTGAACGTGCATTCAAACAGCCCGGCGGTTCTGCTGTCCGCCAGTTTCTGAAACTACACGTCCATGTCCAGCAGCTGCATGCCGACTTATTCCTTCAGCCTGGGTTCAGTCACGCTCCTATATTCATAAAAGGTAAGTCACCGTTCTTTATGAATGCTTCCTAGAGGTTTTTTCGTGCTTTTAACTTGTTAAGTTATTAGAAGGCTAAACGGGAGACCTTTAGCTATGCTAAGTGGAGCGTCTCAGGATGAGTAAGACACACTTTGCTATTTTAAACATGTTAATTCACAACTTGCCACTCTGAATGACATGAATCCAGTCTGCTCTGTGCAGACTGCACCATGAAAACGCAAGTTGAGTTGCAGCAGACGACGTTTGACGACGTTTGTGAGTGCATGGTGGTGGTGGGGGGGGGGGGGGTGTTAAATCTGTCAATCTTGTAAATCTGTCAGTACAGATTCCACACATGCTTTACATTAAAAGGCTAATTCAAAAACAAGCATTTGTTCAGTTTTAAGTGAAAACTTTTTTTTTTTTTTAATGGTGTTTACTTTTTTTTTCCCCTTCAAGGTCCAAGTCTTGAATTTAATTGAGGAATATACGGTACAATGCTGCTGCCCTCAGCCCACCTAAAATATTTTTCAGCTTTTAAATCCTTTAAACTGTTGAATTTGACACAAAAACTATGCATTGATAGGCAAGTGTATGTGCACACCTCTAGAACATTAAAACTATTATGACTGTTGAGTATATTGTAACCATTGCCACTGTACTAATATGAGATTTTCTGCTGTAGGTCATCGTATTTGCTCCACCTGGCTGCTTCATGGATGAGATGGACAGGTAAGCTTTGCACTTCTGTCACGGGAAATACAGAAGAACACTTAAACACTACAGAACCAGCCATGATGGAAAAAGTTTAGCTCTCTCTTGCATTTACTGTGATTGTGTGTGTGTGTGTGTGTGTGTGTGTTTTTTTTTAAATCTCTCCAAACCCATGTTGCAAACCAGTGGACCTTGAAGTTAAATGTCTCTTTTGCGACTTTGAGGAACCTGCAGACAATTAAAAATTCTAACAGTGTTTTCTTTTGTTTTTCTTTATATCTTTGAGGAGCCCACAGATATGGAGGACGACATGACGAGAGGATTGAACGTGGGAATCCTCAGAATACCAGAAGGGGAGGATCTGACTGACCTGGCTGTGGTGCTGGAGGATCAGATCATCCTGCATGGCATCAAGGACTACTCACACTGCTCTGCTGTTTGGACTGCTGTATGTGCTCAACATCGACTACACCACAGAGCTAAAATATACCTTTGAAGTCATTCAGAAGGTTGTGATGGGCATCGGAAGTGATCACTGCTCAGCAAGAGTCCATGGACTGAGGACCAGAGTCCTCTGTGGGACTGTGTAGGAACCACACAGAGACCACTGCTGCAAAGTATGTCACTGCTATAATGTTCCAGAATTGTCTCGAAAATTTCATTTAGTCTCTGTGGTACTGTTCTTGTGACACTATTCGGGTACCACTTTGTAAAAATTTTGCTAAATTAAGAGATTTCCTCACAAGCCCAATCTATAAAGGCAGGAAGTTGTGTTGTGTGTGGGCCCAGCATTCTCCTCTAGTTTCATCTGGTTTTATTGGGTTTTAATTGTAGAATGTCGTTCTTGAAATAGGTCTTTCAGTATTGTCAATTTAACAGTTTTACAGTGTTGTAAGTTCACAGTTCTCTTCAGTCCAAGCATTTGGCAAGACTCCCGTTTTTCAGTGTCAGTGCTCAGTTTAACTGCAAACTTTTTTTCATATGTGAGCATGGTGACAAAAAGAAATGTTTTTTTCCTCAGATAGTTACCATGATTCCAAGCTTCAAAGATTGAGAAAATGTTTGATGGGAATCTGTGATGTCATTGCTAAATAACTTGTTAATAAATGTTGCAATGGTGAAAAGACGGAACTTGATTTTTTTTTTTCTGCAAATGTATAGAGACAAGGTTAAGTTAAACAAACGTGTAAGGAATTATATGTATGCAGAACTTTAAAACTTTATTAGAATTGAGTCCTGTTGAAGCTGACTCCAATGCAATGTAATTTTCAGCTGACAAAAAGTAAAGTTAGGTTAACTCAACATTGTAGGTAAACTGAACAGTAAATTAAGTTATTCCAGATTTGTAATTTCAGTTGAAAGGGATTAAATGATAGTGTTGACTAAACTACAGAATTCTACTGGAACTGATTTTTACTCAAGTTATGAAAACTTAAAAATTTGAGTATAATTGAATTGGAATAAATTTCATTCAATTTGAAAATACCATTTATTTTGAATAGTTCTGAAGTTACTTGAAATTATTTTCTTAAATTAAAGCAACTCAAAATTCTAAGGCAGCCTGGACACTAACTTCTTTAAGTTGAAACAAAGAGTTATTTTTTACGGTGCAGTGACAGGGAACCCTGTGAGGATGTCACTGCTACTGCTCGAAAGGTGCGGACCCCCCAGTTTGTGACCTCTGAGCGGTTTGCTGCAATGACCGACCAAATGAAGACCCTTGTTCATGCTGTAAAGCTACAGCTACAGCTTGATCATTTCCAGTCCACATACAAAAAGCACCAGCAAACTGGAGAAGCAGCTCGACTTCCCTCGCTGCTGGAAAGGAAACAGAAACACCTTCAGGTGCAACCCAGGAGAGCCGCTCCCAGTCATCAAGCCCTACCTGTGGAGCAACATGTTTTAAATGTGGAGAAACAGGACACTTCGGGAGGGACTGCATACGGTAATTGAGTCAAACTAATGTACACCACCACGGGGACAAAGACCTTGACCCACAGTTGCAGTCAGGAGTAACACCAACCCAAGTTCACCCATCACCAGGACTACAGATTGGCCCATAATCACACAGGACCACATTTTATAAACATAAAATACTTTGTTTCTGTATCACTGGATCTATAAACTAGAAATAGTAATAGCCTACTATGAAGTTCAGTCACAACATTAATAATCAAATATTATCAACATGGCGTTGCACCTTTGGGTGTACCACATATGCATCAACCTGATTATGATGTTCCGTGTACGCCTTTCCCCAGAGATCTTACGTGCCCTTTCCACCAAAACTAACCAAGTGCTGGTTCAGTGCAAGGGTCGAGTTGGTTCAAATCTCTTGTTCCCAAAAAACCGGTTTGCTTTTGCACCGACAAGAAGCCGTGTCATTGCATCACCGTAAACCGTCGGTACACCGCTGTGGACGTAGCCGCTCGCATACAAACCAAAGCAATAATGGAGGACTTCCATAAAGTGTTTTTAGCTGTCTAATTTTCATGGCGAGCTATTAAAGCACCATCAAGCTGGGTGGTATTGAAGCACCGTCAACGAGGGTGGCCAGTTAGCGACTGGCAACCAACAACTAATTAAAACTGAGTGACTGTGGAAAATAACAATTGTTGGAGAACTTAATCTTAATGTCGCCTCCTTAATGTAAACCTCCTGAAAGCAAGTTGGAAGGGTCTGTAAATCATTCCAGTGCAAACTTGTCAATCAAGGAGCCACACCACCTCATTATGAAAACTTTAAAGCTATAGTGCGTAACTTCGGTCACCCTCTAGCGGAAGTCTGCGTTCTTACAACAATAAAGCCGGCGCTTCCATGTGACGTACACCCAGGTGTCCCCAGTGTCCCCCCTCCCCCTCTCCCCCCAACCGCTCCCACGGTGATTCGCTTCCACAGCGCGAATCACCCTTGGTTTTTATTCTGTGTGAATAAGGACAGCTGGTGAAAAAAAGATGGACTCTTCTGAAGAGGTAATTGTTTTTGTTTTTTTTTGCCACAGAAACGCAAATAGTTTATTACAAACGGGAGACAAGGTGCCTGCTAATTTGTAACTGACGGATTAGTGAATTTGCAAATGTGTGATTATTACCGTGTGACATTATGTTAGCAGGCTGCTAACATTACAGCATAACGTTCATAGCACCATTTACAAAAAAATAATAAAGTACTTATATAATTATAAATCAAGTCACTTACTTATCCAACAGCAGCAAGGCAACATCTGTCTGCCCTCAGCCCAATTTCTGCTTTCAACGCTCTCCACTGAGGAAAAGCCACGCCAATACAAATCCTCGTTTGCCTTCTCCGTCGGTCACTTTCCTTCTTCGCCAGCAATCCTTCTGCCGACCGTCCAGGCTTTTTTTGGGTGGTAGGATCCACTTCAGGACTCTTTCTTGGCCGTCTCTTAGGATTATCTGCCATGCCGCTTCCTCATTCTGTCTGAGCTCTGCCTGTTGCTATGAGACCCTCCGCGTGTCCTCCCCCTTCCCTCCTTGTTGTGACATAAAATGCGTAATTTCCTGCGCGCCAGCATGAGAATGTCGCCGGTCGACAAGCAAAGCATCAATTATAGGCTGTGTTCGAAACCGCCTACTGCCTCCTACATTCTTCCATACTCATACTATCCATCCTGCATCCTGCTTACTCAGTCCATCAGACAGTATACAAAGCGTTTACACTACAGCATACTCCATGACCCACAATGCATTGCACTCCTCCCCGAGCCGAAATCGACCTGCTAAAGCTGATTTCACTTTAGCTCTAAACTCTTCAAATGTACAACTTCATCGAGATTTTTTTTTAAATTAGGCGACAAAGTGGTCGTTTAGAGCCCGACTGTGTCGTTTATTTGTCCGAATACCAACTGTTTATGATTTTGTTCGGACGAATTCGGCGATATGTGAGCCAGCCGCGGTGAGCGGCTCCAGCACGGAGGTGTCAGAGAAGCAGGAGAGAAGCAGAGCACACACGAACCCTGGACCCGCGAAGGGGGGCCCCCCGCCCGGCACGGCGCCCAGCGCCGTGGCCATAGCAGTCAGGTCCCCCGACCCGGCGGCCCAGCCTCCAGGCCCGGTCGGGCTTTGGCGGCGGGTGACCGCGGATCACACCGCCGGCCGCCCCCGCCACTCCAACCGGCTCCCCGCCGACCCGCTCGGCAGCGGGACCGAGACACGCGGTCTCACCCAGCGGTCCTACGGAGCGGGCCCGCCCCGGGCGTCGCACTGAGTCGGTTCCGGAGGTCCGGCAGCGGACCCCCGGGCCCCCCAGTGCCCCCAGCGGCGGGCCCGCCAGCGAGCGCAGAGTTTCTCACATCCTCCGGGGAAGCACCCAGAGTGCAGGGCTAGGCCTCCCCCCCCCCCCCCCCCCCCCCCCACCACCACCACCATCCCATCACCATCACCACCACCACCACCACCACCACACCCGCCGGCCGCCAGGCAGCGCAAGCTCTGTCTGGCGCAAATGCTGTCCGTCGCGTTGCATCTTGGGTAATTTAAGTATGAGTAGTGAACACACAATGTATACTCAACATTTCTGGCAAATGCAGTATGTATCCGGGAACTTCTCACGTACTCAAAATCGCATACTACCAGTGTAAACGCACTGCATACTCAATAAGTTAATATGAGTAGTAGGTAAGTATGCGGTTTCGAACACAGCCATATACGAGGGGGTACCCAAAATAAACAGGAATTTGGTCAGAAAACAATAATAATAATGAGTTCCAACTTCAGGCCGTCAGATGTGCTGCAGGTAAGCCTCATGCACATCTGTGAGAAATCTGAGCTCCGAGAGTTACACTGACGCCTGTCAGGAGCTATTTATAGTAACAGAGTGCCGCTGCGGTCTGCGATTTTTCCAAAATGGCGACATTAACTGGAAAGCCAGAGCAGCGCGCAAACATTAAATTCTGCTTTTTGCTGGGAAAAAAAACAGCAGCAGAAACACTCACCTTGTTGCAGCAAGCCTACAAGGATGATGCTCTGAGGAAGACTCAGGCCCATGAGTGGTTCGGGCGGTTTAAGAAGGGCCAGATGTGGAGGAGGTGACAGAAAAATCGCAGCCGGCTCAGAATGACACAATTACGCGCGGGTCTGACGATGCATTCGTGAAGTGGGAGACACGGCTGGAGCGCTGCAATAATGCGGATGGAGATTATTTTGAAGGCGACAGTGATGTTTTATTTTGAAATGTCAGAAATAAAAAGTTACAGTCAATTTCCAGATTCTTTTGGGTACGCCCTCGTATATTGAAAAATCCTGCGACATGTTAGAGGAGCCGATCGGCTTAATCTGCATTTTGTCATCTCCAGTAGTAGTGGCTTGGCTAGAATGGACTATCACAGACATTTAAAAGTTACGTACTATAGCTCTGAAGGTGCCTTAAGGAGTTTGCACGTTTTATGCGAAACAGCGCCCCCTGCAGGCCTTGGACGTAACGCAGCTTAGTGAAAAACTCGTCCTTGTGGCTCCCGTGCACGGAAGAGGGGGATTCCGTCTTCGCTCGTTTAGTGGCGCTCAAGTAAGATTTAAGTTTCTTTTACCTGGTGGGGTCTGTGTGGAGCTGTGGCAGTGCAAGAAGCCAGTCTTTTCTTACTTTCTGGAAGATCCTGCTCAGTTGTTGCTCACTAAGCATCTGGCGGAGTAATGGCGGACATAATGAAACCTAACCAGCCGGAGCGCGCATTTCGTCATTCCTTTCAAATTCTCCCCAAAAAAATGCTGGTGCCAGACCGGCACTGTGACTTTCAAGTGACAATTTAGCGCTGTTAGAGGTACTTGTAATGAATATGTCAGGGCACATTGTACACATCATTAAAAATGTGTAACATATTTATGGTGGAAAATAAGTATTTTTAAGGTTGTAAAACTCCTTAATGCACCTTTAACATTCTAATATATTTTCAGATGGAGCATCTGATCTGTGTTCCAGATGATGAAATGCAGTGAAAAAAAAACAAAAAAACAATAACTCTGAGTTGTAGAAACTCAGTTTTATTGATGTTTAATTTTGAATTGGAGTCTATGGAGCCACATGCCTTGTCCATTGTTTACACTGGTTTTATTTCATGTAATTTCCTATAATCAACATGGACGATTTCATGTTATTCTATTTACAATCCAGATGAACTGCTTTTATCTGGACACTGAACTTTTTAATTACAGCTCTCTTGTGTCCAGTATATACTCTTCATCTAGTCTGTGCAATTGTGCAGTGTTACATTACATAAATTACATAACGTCTGCTACATTTCCAATCACTAACAACTTCATCACACCAGAGTGTAAAATATTGTCAGTTATTTTGTTTTTATCATTTTTTTGGGACTAAAATCGAAGCATTCTGTGCCCCAATCAGTGTATGTTTAACTTTCCAATAATTCAGACGTTTAAGAAATTTGTATTTGAACAGCATTGTTATTTCTTATATCTTGTATTCAGTGGTTTTATATTATTGTGAGTTGTCATGAAGTGTTAAAAGTTCATTTAAATACTGTAGGAGCCATAATAATATAGTGAGTAAATGTGACACTGGGGTTACTATGGTAACGGATGGGAGCTTGGTCACGTGAAGCATGCCGTGATTAGTGGTGATTGTCAGGAAGTTTCAAAAGGGCGTGTTTCACCTGCAGTCAGGGGGAGAGAGGAGAGCGGATGTCTTAACTTTTGTTGACCGCTCATTCGCATGTCTGCATGTCCGCATCCGCATGCTTGATTTCTCCATTGTGCAAGCAATTAAACCACCTAAACCGCATCCAGAGTGTGTTTCCTGGACAAGTTGGCAGCGCGTCAGACACATTCTGGACACTAACTTTCCTCTCAGGCGACAAAGTTGGTTTGGAGTCACCACAAATACAATTTAATGTCAAAAGGTGAAAAGAAAAGGCAACGATCACAGAAAAAAATCCTGCTGTGTTGAATTCTTCCTGGATAAAGTCAAAGGTCAGAAGAGGCAGATAGAAAGTGTGAAGCTCTAACGATTCCTGACTCAAACACTCAGATTTCTGTTATTTCTCTAGTAAACATAACAACTTGTGTCTTCTGTGAAGAAGAATTGACCTTTAAACAAACGTATTGCAAGGTTTTGATAGTTCCACTGTTACATGAGGAAACAAACATCACAAACACAACAGCATTTAGTTAAAAAAGTTGAAAGAATTATTGCATGATTATTAAATATAGTTCAAGGTAAAAAAAAAAAAAAAAAGAATGCCTTAAAATAAACAAGAGTTTTATCATTGGGGAAGCTTTTTCACTATCTCTGAGAATATAAAGTCCCTAAAAAAACCCTGATGGCCACACAAAAACCTCGTTCCCCTGTTTCTCTCCCACTCTCTAAGGTTTAATTGAACTGAAGCAATGTGGGCTCACTTTTCCCAGCATCCTCTGGGAGCTTTGTTCGGGGACTTTAACGAGTGGTCTCTCTGACAGAAATGGAGTCAGTGCTGCTGGAGTCAGACAATCAGCACGAACCTTCTTCCTCTGGTTTCGTTGGCGTTTTGTCTCCTCGGTCATGTTTGAAGTTTGAATGAGAACACCCACTCGGATTCACAGCTCATTTGGACGGGTGTAATTCCCATGGTGCACTGTGGCCGCACGGCTCTTCCCCTCATTATAAGTGTGGATTTGAACTGTTTCATTCAGAGGTTATCCATAAAAAAGAATGAGCAGGATTACAGAACTCTTGTATGTTCTATGAATAAAGGAGAGCCCAGTCGCTCTGCTTTAAAATCTTCTTCAAACCTTTCTCACTGAGGTTGAAATCATGTTTGCACTGGTCAGTAAAGTGAAAGTTTTAAAATTTTCACTTGAAAATGTAAACAGGAGTTTAGTCAAACAGTAACTGTGAAGACAACAGCTCTAACTAATGCAGTGGACTCAGTGGAGTCAGAGACCTGGAGAAACATGGAAACAGGAACTGTGACCGTTTTACTGGTTTTATAATAGTATTTAGGATTTAAGAGTCATCAACAAGCTTCTGGTGGAAAAGAGTTTGATCCTGACCGCTGAAAACAAAACCTGTGGTCTCGATGCTGACTGTCATCCTGCTTTTCCTGCCCTGTAGAAGATGAAGGTCACGGCTTCAGTCTGCATCCATGCCGAGAAAGGTCAGATGGTCTTCCTCACTGAGGATCTCGCTCTGCGTCGGCAGGGCTGCCACAGTCAGAGAGAAACCCGAAACAGCACTGTACTGCTCACTGAGGAGGTTTCATCTGCTGAGGAGCGATGACTGCTAACACTGTGTGGCACACACACACACACACACACACACACACACACACACACACACACGCTTAGATATAAGGAGTGGAAACAGCTTGCGAGCCGGAATCTGCCTGAGGAGACGCAGAGTCACATCGGAGACGCTGAGGTAGGAAAGGAAGCTTCATGCAGATGTTTTCATCCTGATGTGAGACATTTTGAACTGTAGGTACATGGAAGTGTTGTGTAAGCAGTGATTATCCTCATTTATTTTCTACTTTTATGACTGTACTGTCTCAGAAATTGATTTTTTTTTTTTCTGGACAATACAAGTTGCAGAGGACATCCTGGGACATCCTCGGGCTTGAATACAACGCTTGAATTATTGATTTAAAAAAACAAAACAACAACAAAAATATCCCTCTTTTTCTCCTAAATTATCCAAAATGTTTTTTACTTTTTAGCTGTATAATTGCAATTTTCCGTTAACCTTGATTGTATTTCTGCATTCAGAGCAGAATAATCAACTGGGAACTAATGTAAGCATAAAGATATTCTACTTTTATCAATTAAAAAAACTTTTACTGCCATAAAATCTGTGTAAAAATGTATGATTTAATCTGATGCAAAGTTGCCAAAAGTACAAAGAACCAGTATAAATGCTGTTTTGACTGAAAAGGTTTTGAAATGTAATCTTTATAGAACCTCTACACCTTAACACCTCTGGTGATTTGTTCCATAACATTTTGGCTGAAATCCTTTTGAACTGAAAACATCTTCTGTTCTGAGTTGAGAAGAATTCAAACTTTCCTCACCTGTTATCAAAAATTGACAACAGTTTATTTACAGGACGTCCAATTTTACATTGAGGAGGCAAAAGTTCTCATATTGTCTACCTCAGTATAATAATCATAAAAAATCATTTCGAATCATTTTTACATGAAAAGATACAAAAATTACTTACATTCTGAGATAACTTATGGCATGATACTAATAATGTCAATTATCTTAATACATTATTGTCAAATTGTTACATTATGGGATTTTGTACAGTGAAAAAAGGGAAATATTATTACATCACTAGTTGCAACACACCTCACATCTTGCTCTTCTTATATTCTCAAGGTCCGGTGTCCTCCAACGATGTAACAAACAGAATAAGTTGACCTAAATCAATCTTAAATTTTCCAACTTCAGCATTGGTATCAGAAAGATATGAAGTTATCAGACAGCATCAGCTGCTCTGACTCTGCAAATGGATATGTGTGTGTGTGTGTGTGTGTGCGTGCGTGCGTGTGTGTTATTTACAAAAAGTTGACCAACAACTTTTTTTAAACTTTAGCTGAAAGCCTGGAACAAAATGAACTTGCACTGGAGTCCTTAAAATATTCAACATGACACAATAATGTTCATGTTATGATGAGAAATATGAAGCAAAAGTGTTGCTCCGCCATCTTGATTTCTGGAAATCCTGCACAAGCTGCTCATCTCAAATCCCAGGAAACATTAGAATAACCAAATATAGTTCATTTTGATGTTACAGAAAAGTACAGGTGACGTACTGAGAGTAACACCATGAGCGACATTGGTGCTTCTGGAACCTTTACCCAGCGAGGGACCAGTTGTGAACGTTTTCACTTGAATGTCCGCTTACCTGAAGTCGTTATTGTCTGATGGGATAAGCAGCACAACAGTGTGGACCTTGTTTACATTGTGTTACTACGGTTACATAGTTGCAGCATTCCAGAAAAGTTGCGTTTTCTAATGTCGTACAGACACCTGAAAAGACATGAAAGTTTTTAAAAAATTGTGTAACGGGGCCCGACACAGACACGTGCACTCATACTTCACCATTTAAAGTCACCACTTCAACTTAAAGACATGTTTTTTGGATCATGGGAGGAAATTGTAGAGAGAGAGTGCCGAGGGAGAACATGCAAACTCCCCAGAGAAAGGCTCCTGACCCCTGCCGCTCTCCCTGCAGACTGTGGCTGGGTCATGAAGCTGAATGTGTTGCTGTGGACCGCGGCTCTCCTCGGCGCCTTCCTGCCCCGCTCTGCTGACGGCCGGCCCGCCGAGGATCCCGCCGCCCGCCGCCTCGCCATCCCGCGACCGCTGCTCCTCCACCAGGGAGAGGAGTTCTCCCTCCGGCTGGGCGGAGGCAGCTCACCCTCCTCCTCCTCCTCCTCAGCAATGAACCGAGCTCTTCTGCAGCTCATACAGCGCCTCCTGCAGGCCCGGGCGGAGCAGCAGGAGGACCAGGGGGACGATGACGGGGAGGAGGAGAAGGGGAAGAGGTCCGAGGAAGCGCCCATCTCTCTGGACCTGACTTTCCACCTGCTCAGGGAGGTCCTGGAGATGGCCCGGGCCGAGCAGATCGCCCAGCAGGCCGACAGCAACCGCAGAATGATGGACAGCTTTGGAAAATGAAGACGGCGCCATCTTCAGGGCCGCGCAAACACCCAGAGTCTCAGACTCCAACCAACAAACTCTTTAACAGCTATTCAGTCTCAAATGTCTTTAACAGTTTAATAAAAAAAAAATGACTCAAACATACTTTTGGCTCCATTTTACATGAAGTGCAGCAGAAAAGTCTCTCCTTCAGGGTGTGTTTTTTTTTTCAGCAGAGTGAACAGACAGTTCACCGTTAGATATTAGTGAAGATATCAAGCACTACAGTGTTTTCACAGTTCAGGGTTCATTTACATGGATAACATTACACCAATATATATGATCAATTTAAGGCAACAAATTCACTTAAAGGGGCTGTATCGTGCAAAATTCACTTTTTGTATGTTTTAACCTTGTTATATAGTTATGTACTCACCAAAAACACCCCAAAAGCATTTTTTTTCCTTCGTGCCTGCGTGTTTGAGCTTTCCTTGTGTTTCTGCTGCTCAGATACCTCTTTTCCACCAAACCGGTTCCCGGGCCGAACCGGGGCTTGGAGCAAATCCAGGGCCTGAAAAGCCCCGCTTTGGTTTTCCACCGCACTGCAGCCACAGAGGGGGAGGCAGAGGAGGAGCAACATCATTGCGTCATTGCAGAACACCAGTACTCAGTACGCAGGGTTTCCGCCAGACCTTTTCAGTCCGGGCACCCCGCCCCCGCTAAATTCTGCAGCGCCTGGACAACGGAGAGGAAAAAAAAAAAAAATAATAATAATAATTAATGACGTTGCATTTGCGGCTGATTAGAAGCTGCGCTCAATTGATTAAGCTGGACGCTCCAACACTACGAGTGCACAGCTGCTGAGTCTATGCTGCTACTGCTGTGCTCCGGTATATCCTTCTGCAGAGCACTGCGCATGCGCAGGTCTGTGTGTATCAAAACGTTATTTTAACGGATTGAAAAGAAAACACGTTTTTTTAAAACGTTTTATAACCATTCGGATTTACTTCACGTGCTAATACGCCGTCCCCTGGACCACTAGAAGGAGTGTTTTGTCCACTTTCGTCAGTCTGGCTCTGTTTCCTCTTCACCGCCAGCAGTTGAGCTAAGCTAATTACGATGCTAACAGCTGGGATCCAGCCACTGGATGCACAGACACAACAAAAGGTATTTATGAGCTTATCTCACTTTGTAAATGATAGGGATAGGGCGTGGGTCCAAAATCTTCTGAGTATTCCTTTAAGGTAAACAGGTTTTCATACTGGCATCCCAGTGTTTTGACTGTTAATTCAATTTTTATCAGATAGCCAGACTCACACACAGTGACACACCATCAGCACGTGTGCAATTTAATCACAACTTGAACTAAAGTTTCTGTTGGAAGCCGGAGTACAGGTAGTGAACCCCCACAGGCAGAGGAACAACATGCAAACTCAGAAAGCCTGGATCCACTCACCGGGGTCCCTTTCACTCAAGGTCATGACCTGCACCAGCTAGGGGAACTCAGTTTCTGAATAAATTCTCAGATTACCAAGATTACATGTTTTCTCCCTTCATAAAATAGAAGTAGTCTCATCAAGCATAACACTTTCACACTGTTTCCATTTTACTGAGAGTTTTATAATTCATTCATTCAATAAAGATGGCAGAGAAAAGGCTTGATAATAAAACAATAATTTATTTCACAGAAAACATTTTTCAGTCTTTAAGCTTAAACAACAACACATTTTATATTCATAAGTAAAATTTAAACATTTTCTTCCTGTGAGCAAGGACTTAAAAAAATGTCTCATGCATATTTCTGGATGAGTCCAGAGGAAAAATGAAGGAAAAAACTTTTTATTGTTGTTTTTTTCAGTGCGAAAACTATTAGAATGTAGCAAAGGGGAGGAGAAGGTGCAGGAAGAGGAAGAGGATGAGTAGGAAGAGGAGGAGGAGGAGGAGCACCTCACAATGATCTGGGCGTTATTTCTGGTTGAGCCAGCTGAAAGAGAAAACGTGTTTCGGTCCGTCTTTGTCGTCCGCCTCACTCTGCTGATCAGACTGAAGAAGAAGAAGAAGAAGAAGAAGAAGTAGAAGAGGAGGAGAATAAGAAATGTAAATTTCCTCAATAATGAATCAATCAAATGATGAGTGATTTCCAATAGGAAATATTTTGAATATTTTGTGCAATTCTATTTCTTTTTAGTTCTTTGTTGGAATATTAACTGTGGTTGTTGAGATTGTTTTGTTTTGTTTTGTTTTTTTGTTGTGCTTTGTTATAAACGTTGAACAGGATGAAGGTTAGGCATGTACAAGCTATGTAGCTTCAGCCTAAACCTTTTCGGTCAACCTGGTTTTCAGTGGTGTTGCTTTGGTTGGTATACTTTTCAATATGATCGAAATAAACTAATCTCAATCTCAAAATCTCAATCTAAAAATCCAAATTCTGTAGAGTAGAGTCACTTCAGCGTTTCAGCACTGGCTCCGACTCAGTCTGCAGCTCAGATAATTCTTATGTCTTCAGTTTGTATTTTGCCTTCTCATATTCAGTCTTCATCAGAAACAAATAACAATGTCAAAACATGTCAAAGCAATACTGTTACTGTGTACTGTAGAAAACACAACACTCATGTCAGTCTGTTCTTCTGTTGATGTACTGAATGCAGGGAAACAGGTGAAGTGACTCACTGCTCCACCTAGTGGCACACAGTGGTGTCTCCAGTCTTTGGCTGTCTGGTTAAGCTTGTTAACTTTGCTATATTTCTCTTTCCCATATTGTATCTGACTGAATACTTTATATAATGTATATTTTTAATCTAGTCAACATTTTCAAGGATAAGTTATAAAGTTTTGGAAAGATGAAAAGTTGTGTTCAATAATGACATAAAATATTAGAATAACTGTGGAATGAGACTTATGCACATTGCTTGACAATATTTATGACTAAGCATAGACGCCAGACATGTTGTTGCACCTGCATGGAGCCTGTACTATGTTACCTGGGAGGCAGAGCTTGCTGTGGGGAGGGGCAGCGGGGACGGCGCCGGGCCGGACGACGACGGATTCTTTGTGTGCGAGGGTGGTGTGGGTGACGCCTCCAGCCGTCTCGGGGTGGGGGAGGTCTGCAGGGCTCTCGGGACGGGTGGGGTCTCTAGGGCTCTCGGGATGGGCGGGGTCTCTAAGGGCCTCGGGGTGGGCGGGGCCTCTGAGTGCCTCTGCGTGGGTGGCACGGGTGACTGAGGAGGGGGTTGGCTGGAAGCAGCCGCCACAGGTCCGACATGATGATGTGACTCAGCCCGACTTCCCGCTGACGATCTGATCTCCACCTCGTCTTCATCATCGTCATCGTCTTCATCAACTGAGGAACATGCTAACATGTTAGCATACACCGTGCTTAATGCTCGTATCTCAATATGATCCTAAACTTAGAGGCTTCATGCAAACACTGAGTTTTTTCTGCTAGCATTAATGCTAATGAAGCGCTGAGGACATTGAGCATGGTGTCTCTCATTAGACAGTGGAGGAGTTTACGTTTGATGAAGTCCACTTGGCTCAGTGCTTTCCTCTGGAGTTCGAAATTGGCAGTGAAGTGGTCCATGTTCTCGTAACCTCGTTGAACCTTGTCCAGGTGAGAGGTGCTGGTGCCCTCCACAATTCTGAAACCACAAATCTACAGTTTTATCCTAACCTTAAAACTAGGGATGCACAGATACCAAAAGAAGTTGCATGTTGACTCACTTCTGAAGCAGAGGTTTCGCAGTCTGTGGAAAAAAATTCAGAGAAAAACTTTTAGTGATCTGATCACAGGTGAAAAACAATGCTGGCATGTTGCCAGAGCTAACGCGCCTCAAATTCAATTCCAGAAGGTCAAAAGTAAAAGCTCCACCTGCAGGAACACGGCCATCTCGGACTCGTCCATGGTCTGGATGGCGGTCTCCACCAGCTTGGCGGTGCTGTCCAGGTGCTCGGTGTACTTCTTGGTCAGGTTGCGGATGTAGTTGAGCTTTTCATCCTGCTCGGCGTTGATCCTGACCGTCATCTCTCCCTTCCTCTCCTCCAGCAGAGCAAACAGGTGGTCGAACATCTCGCACACCTTGGACTTCTGCCTGCGACCGTTCTCCTGCACACACAGCTGCCGTCAGAACCTCAGACATGAGGACCAGAACGTTGCTTATTCGTGTCACCTTAAGAAAATAAAGTCATTTCTCTGCTCTTGCAGAGCATGAATCCACCTGAACCAGTTTAATCTGAGGACACAGACAAATGGTGAGACTATAGAGGCAAGAGTAAAAGTACAAATACAGAACCTTGTGGAACACCATGATTCAGATTAGAATTGTCATTAATATAATCAGCAAGTGTGTAAATCTGACTGATCAGCATTGTTTAAACCAGCTTAATGCTGTTTCTGCAGTGACATGTTCTGATTTCAGTTTCTGGTGTTCGTACTGAGTGCAGTGTTATGATTTAACAGGACAAAAACAGACGAATCCGTCAAGAAAGGTCATGAGAACTTTCTCCGAAAGTGTCTCTGAGCTCACCATGAAGAACAATTTTAGAAAGAAAGAGGGAAATTGATCTCTTGTGCTTTCCAGGCTGTTCTCGAGTTTTGTGTTGTGACATGAAAAAACAACAAAATGAAGATAAACTCACGTCAACAGCTCTGCAGGTTTCATCTAGCTGGCTGATGATGGCCTGAATCCTCTCGTTGTTCCCAACAAGCATGGCTACACAGTCAGCCAGCTCTGCCTGCAGACACACACACCCACACCCACACACACACACACACACACACACACACACACACACACACACACACACACACACACACACACACACATACACACACACACACACACACACACACACACACACACACACACACACACAGAAAGTGGGCTTATATGCTTGAATTAGGCCTTTGAGTGTTTATTTGGTAATACACGTTGGATAATCAGACATAAAGTGTTTCTTGCTGCTTGAATTTTTCCTGAGTGGACCTGCAGCTCTGAATGTGGGATTGATTGCCTTGATTAATTGATTGATTGTTCTCTGTTCAAGAACTTCAGTCAAGGAAATCAGGGCTCTGAAAACAAAAACCTTTTATAAATGTGAGTATCGTGTGGTTGCGTTTGACCTTCTGCTGACTGAAGATGTCGTTGAGCGGGGCCACCTGGCAGTCTTTGTGAGCTCCGAACACTTTGCAGAGAGAGCAGGTGGGAATGCCACAGGTGATGCAGTAGATGTTGATCTTCTCGCCTTCGTGATCCTCGCACATGGGCTGGTCCAGCTTCACCTCCGGGACCGGCTTGCTGACAGGGACACACACAGACGGGTTCACTGTTGACAGACATGACCAGGCTGAAGCTCGTAGAGCAGGCCGGCCTCTCAGTTTGTGCTGTGGACTGTCCATGTTGCCGGAGTTATGGCAGCCTGGTTCAGAAAATACAGTCATGGTCATTTTAAGGGTGTGTATCACTGTGTGTCTCACAGGTTTGGAGGAAGAGTTGGTGTCTGTGTGACAGTACATTAGTCCAGCCAGCAGAGGGAACTGTTGTTACAGTACATTGAAGTGCTTTCCTCAAACTTTTCAGCTGGATTTTAGGTCAAAACTCATTGCTGTTGCCTTAATCCATCTTTTCATGTTGACCGTTGACTTGTCCTGCTCAAAGACAAATTTTTGGTTTCTCTTTTTTCTTTTTACCTCAGCTTAGTTTACATCAGGGATGTCAGGACCTTTGCTGATTAGTTTGTATTTCTTCTATTTCTTCTATTTCTATGTCTTGGTTGGTGAAGTGGTGAGTTTGATTCCTGACTGAAGTGTCCTTGAGCAAAGCACTAAACTCCAAATTGCTTCCAATGGATGGAGTGAGTGCCTTGCAGCATGGCAGCTGCTTCCACTGATGTGTGTGTGTGAATGGGTTAAAGTGAGAAACAGTGTGAAGTGCTTTGGAGATCACTCAATCGGTGGAAAAGCACTATATAAATTAAATCCATTCATTGATGTGGAGAAAAAAACAACAGTCCACTATTATTCAGTCAGAACATTAATTTTACGGTTCATTCAGTTTTGTGGATTCTACAAATTAAAGGTGCTGTAGGCAGGATTTTGCTAGTCAGTGCTAATTTTTCTTTGTTTTCTTTGGATTAAATGTTAGAGTATCCATTGATAATCATTTAGGAGTGGAGCATAATTGCACTACCGTGAGGGCGCAGAGTTTCCATCTGTCTCTGTTCTGAGCTGAAAAGGAATCTCGACAGCTCCAGGTATCTTTGACCAATCAGAAGAGCCCCTGAGGCTCTAACCATGATTGGTTGAGGGGCGTTCATTGCACGTTCTTGTGGGAGGGGCTTAACTTGCGTAAGGGCGTGATGTCAGAGAAAACAGGACAGGATTGGCTGTGCTGGGTTTCAAATCGCCATCTTAGATGGGTCAAATCGCCATCTTGCTTAGGTAACCCTAAGCAAGATGGCGGAGATGCAGAATCCTGCCTACAGCACCTTTAAGAGAAGGATCGGGCTTTTTTGGTTTTTACCTCATATATGAAAACCTTGCTTATGGTATAGGTTTTCATAAGAATTTTTGACATCATGTCATGCCCCCTTACTTTGGGCTTTTGTAAGACAGCCTTTTGATTTGAGTCTTTATAAAGAATCAATCAGTTAACCCTATTAATTCTCCACAAAATCAATATGGGAAGGAATAAGTGGATAATTATGCCAATAAATATTTGATTAAAACACTTTCATATATACAATTTATTAAAAGCATGACAGAGGCAAGGAAAGACCTCACTCAACAGTCACAAGAAAATTATCTTAAAGCTTTCCTATTTCAAACTGAAAGCCCAGTGATTTTAACCCCCGCTGGCCTTTTGTCACGTTTGGTTTGCTCACATGAGGCTGAAGCTGTTTATCAGCTGCAGAGAGCTAAAATAAACCCGCTGCTGTCTCACTGACCCAGACATAAAAATAGTCTGAATGTCACAACTTGTAGCAGAGAAGAAGAACTCAGACACACAGAGGGGTCACAGTGCCCCCTGCTGGTCACTGCAGCCACTCTGTTGTTTCTGTCCTCTTCAGTTTTTCTGGGAGAATATTTGAAGTTTTAGTTGTTGTTGGTTTTTTTTTTTTTGGTTTTTTTTGTTGTTTTTTTTTTTATGTACCCCTCATTGAACTTCATTCATTTCTTTATTGTGGACGTTTTGAGTCACACGTTGTTGTGAACATGAGACGCTGGCAGCACGACTCGGAGAGGGCCTCTTGTTGTGACTCAGCAGAAACCAGAGCTGCACAGTTTCAACACACTGAACCGGTAAAAACAGACCTGGAAAAACCCCCATGAGAGCCGACGCTGCTCTCAACAAGATCAACACACAAACAACAACATGAAGTGAAGTCCAGTCTGTCTCTAGATGAACTGTCCCTGGAAAGATTCAGAAAATCTCTGCACATGCCAGTAGAGATGGTGCAGTGGTTAGCACTCCAGAGAACGGTGGGCTTCGAGTCCTGGTTTGCATGTTCTCTCTATGCAGGGACTTTCTGGTTTCCTCTCATAATCTGAGGTTAATGAAGCAGTGTGAGTGTGTGTGTGATTGTCTGTCTCTGTGTGTGTCCTGTCATGGACCCATGACGGGTCAATCTGTTAAAATATTCAAGAACTGCCCCCCAGGGTTTAATAAAGTATTTGTGATTCTACTATTCATCAATTCAAATACCTAATCGGCCAATCCACATGGATCCAAATTCACCCTGGGGCATGAGAACAATGAATAAAAGGGGGAATAAAGTGATTTTCAACATGGGCTGATTGTTGGTCTGATTATTTAACAAACTGCTGAACTACTGGGAGTTTTAAACAAAGCCAGCTGGGTCTAAAAAAGAGAAAACATCCAGTGATCAGTAGTTCTTTGAGACAAAATACTTTGATGAAGCCAGAGGTCAGAGGAGGATGGACAGACTGGTTGACAAGACAAGAGTTCTTCAAATAAACACTGGTGACAACCAAAGTCTGTGTAGGTAGAACATATCTGAACTTCAACTAGTCAGCCCCTCAGAAAACCACATCAAGCATGACTTCAGACAGCTAAGAACAGGGAACAGGCTCTCATTCACACAGGATCAGCAAAAGATAACCACAGAAGACAGAAAAAGAGACATTTCCTCATTTCATGAGCCTGCCACATTCAGAATTTGAGCGTAGACAACATGAGATCTTCGATCTTGGATTAACCGCAGTCTGCCTGCGTACAGGTGTGTCTGCGTACCTGGTGCTCCCCTGTTTGTACATGTCGATGATGTTTTCCACCAGCAGGTTCCTCTGCAGTCCGTACACTCCATGTCGGTCCAGAATCACCTCGTGCCGACAGGACGGGCAGCGGAAGCGGCCTCCAGACGCCACAGTGGTGCCGCTTCGCGTCGACAGGTACGGGTTGGAGGCCTGCAGAGCGGAGGAAGGACAAACCAAAGGAAGGTTATCGCTTGACTGAATCGCCGATCTGTTCATGCAGATGATACGCAGGGCACTGAGTACTGAGAGCACGATGAGTTCATAACGTCACGATCTTTTGCTCATGAGGAGACAAACCAAGAGAGATTAGATGAATTGTGAAAAGAGAAAGAATCATCTCCACCAAACATCATCTATATTCACATTGTTTGCTCCGCTGTTTAGTATCTTGTGTTCAACTGGACGTTGGTGAAGGAGAGACTTTTAATGAAGGGTTTCTGAGAGCTAGAATTTTCTAAGGAGAGTTCTGGTAGTTACACTGTTTACTTCGTCTCCTCCTGGAGAAATATCTGAAAGCTGTCTGGACAGGAGAGGCCCTGCTGCGTTCAGGGACAGTCTGTTTATTTTAAGTCTGGTCAACAGTCAGTGTGTGTGTGTGTGTGTGTGTGTGTGTGTGTGTGTTACAGTTCTTGTTTTTGGGTGATCCTGCCTGAAGTCCTTTGTTAACGTCTGTCTTCTCGTGTCTGTTTTTCCACCTGCTGCATTTCTGAATCTGTGTTATTTTGTTTTTAAACTGACTTGTGACATTTTAAAGAGACAGAGCGAAGTGACTACTTTACTTATGAGTCAGTTAGGCTGTGGACAGTTACCAAAATACTAATGTTTGTATCAAAGGTTATCATAACAGACTGAAACAAAGTGAGTATGAAGTGAGCGCTGAAGAACACATGAGAGTCGAAGTCACTGAGACCTAAACAAGAAAGAGTTAAAACAAGAAGGTATGACTGTAAAATAGTCATTTTTCACCAAAATACATCTGTTTAATTTAATTATAACCTTGAAAGTAGTTCCTATGGAAGCCACCATTCAGGAAGTCCTTGAACACATCACCAAGACCAGGCTCCATGTGTGTTTTCAGTGTGTGTTGCTCACCTGGAACACGTCATTGGCACACTTGCGGCAGAGGTTATGCTGGCAGGGCAGGATCACCACCGGCTTGGTGAACATCTCCAGGCAGATGGGACAGATGAGCTGCTTCTCCAGGCTCTCCATGATGTCCCGCGGACGCCCAAAGCTTGCTCAGGAGGAGCGGGAGGACTGGATAGCTGTCCCAGCGGAGAAACGTAGTGAATGAAGTCCAGCAGCAGCGGCAGCCGATCAGAGTTTGAGGCCTGCGAGCAGCAGACTGAACACTCGTGCTGTTTTTAGACAGGCAGACGTCAGCCGTTGCCAGGCCGACATGCCCTTATATGTCAAAGGTCAGAGGGAGGCATGAGAGAGAGGAGAGGGTGGAGAAGTAGTTCACAGATCATTAAAGGGACGGTCCAAAGTTTTAGTGACGAAGAGGTGGATGTAGCTCCTTCTACTGGTCAACACTCATAACCTGGGAGCCATTTGATGGACTGTCCTGCCTGCACAGCATGCACACCACTGGTGGAAAAAGAGGACTTCAAGGATAATGGCTGAAAACTGCTAAAACAAGCATGAAAAGAGAGTGGCATAAGAGGGAGGATCAGTTTCAGCTGCTTTGAAGACACCATTGATGAAAATCCTGGAGGTCATTTATTAAGAAGATCCTATGATATCGCAAAGCCACCAGGTGATGAATCAGACACAGGTGAGAGAGATCAGAGTGGGGAGCAGCAACGGGGAAGCCAAGGAGTGCTGACATGAAGGCAATGCTCCCTAACACAGTTTATATAATACCTGTTCATTTTAGCTCATGTTTCCACCAACACTGAATATCACTGTTCATAAAGGCATGAAACATTATAATTGTTTTTTGTGGCATTGGATTAAGAACTTTGTATTTGTCTGTTGACTTAGATGTTGAGCAGATCAGTTTATGTTCCTGTAGAATGTATATGAACCCACCTGACCCTGACTGACGATGCCATGTCACCAAAGAAGTCTTCCCATTTTTATTTCAGGTCACAAATCACATAAATACAAACAGACTCCAAACAAAATGTTATTTACATCAGCTCATGTATGATTTTACCTGTAACCACTGTGTGAACAGTCAGGAGGTTTATACTGTCATTTCAAGCTCCAACTCCACTTCCAACAGTCAACCAGAGCATTAGGCGGATGGAAATATAAGAATGACAGTAAAGCTTCTGAAATATATGCGCTGAGGTTTGTAACAGTCTGACATTTTAGAAACTCAGAAGAAAAAAAAACACAAAGCGACACCCAGTCAGTGAACGTTGTCAGTTCTGGTCAGTCTCACAGATGTGGAGTGTTGTTGAATCTCATCTCCATATTAAAGATTCGAATCATGTGGTCACTCAAGCTAAAGTCGGCTTTTTGTGTAATTCAGAGCCTTCAGAATTTCACTCAATGTCAGACTGTTGCTTAACGACTTTTAGAATAAACTGCTGAATGAAATCAGCTGCAGCAGGTTCACATCCGTCGTCTCACAGCCATCATAAAAGCTGTTCTACGTTTGCTGAGAGCTTCATGTGTAGGTGTCTCCATATCTGCGGTGTCCATCGGTGATCAGCTGTGTCTTCTCACTGGCGTTAGTCGGCTGCTGGATGATCGGAGCTTCAACATCTGCAGAGAAACAAAGAGCATCAAGGGAAAACAATCAAGTTTAATTGAAAATCATCTTTTGACTGCTAATACCTTCCAGTTGCAAGGTCTTTGCTCTGGCCTCTGTCAAATAAAATGTAATCAAACTGGGCCACATGATGGTGTATCAGCACTCTGGCCTCACAGGTTTATCCTTAGTTTCTTTCTGAGTGTGTGAATTTTGAAAGAGACTATATTGTTACTCTTGGGTAGATTTGTTGTGCAGTACAGTAGAACACAAACATGAGCATCTAATCAGGATTTCTCATCATGGCAAATTAAATCCTGAATACCATCAATATGCCAATATAAGAACCTGTCTCCAGTTTCCTTCCTCTGACTCTTAGGACTTCTGTCTCTGAATTGATCATCGGTTTAAATGTGGTCGTGTGTCTTTCTGCGTTTGCCTTTGTGGTTGACTGGTGACCTGTGTGACCTTTGCCCTCAGCCACTCTCTGCATTCCTGCTTCCATGAAGAGAAGTCAATATAATATACAAAAATATGAACAATAGAAAACAACAAAAAACAAATTTAAAAAAATGTGTGAAACAAGAAGACTATTCAAACAAGACTTCCTGTCATCTCACCATCAGTGTCATTACGTATTTCCTCCTCCAGGTCGTCTGGGGACACGTAGTCTGGCTCCGCCCCCTCGCCGGTGGGCATCGGCTTGAGCTTCCCGCAGCAGCAGTTGCAGCAGCAGCAGAGGCAGCAGCAGCAGTAGCACCCGGTCAGGACCCCGCAGACCAGGAACAGACCCTGTCACATTAACCCGCCGTCAGACCGCCTCGCCTCGTCACTTCTGTTCAACCTGCCGCTGTTTAAGCCCCGCCCTCTTCCCCACCTTGGCCCACCAGGTGGACAGCATGAAGTACGTGTTGACGTTGTCCTCTCCAAACTGCTGGGCCACGTAGAGTCCCAGCGATCCATACGAGTCGTAGATGTTCCTCTTGGTGAGGTCGGACAGGACGGCGTGGGCGCTGTTCAGTTCCTTGAACTTCTCCGCTGCCTCCGGGTTGTCGGGATTTTTGTCAGGATGGTACCGCAGCGCCAGCTTCCTGACAACACACAGGGGGTTTAACAGTCACCACCTGTGGTACAGCGCTCCAAAACAGACCATCGAACGGCTGCTGAATGAAACCCGGACTGCAGCAGCTGGTTTCACACGTTGACATGTCACAGCTGATCTGCTGCTCTCACCTGTAGGACTTCTTGATTTCCTCATGGCTACAGCCTTTCTCCAGGCCCAGGATCTGGTACAGAGACTCTCCAGAAGTGGACAAAGTTCGCTGTTTTCCCTCAGACATCCTGACACCATCACCTGTCAGAGGTGGACGGACGTCTCACAGGTCAACACTCTCTATCAGATATCAGACACAGTGAAAACTCCTGGACATCTGTTTGGTTCCTTCTTTTCAAGATGGTTTTAACTGCTACTATGAGACTAAAATAATGCAAGAGTGGTCTTTCTTGGTAAAAAATTAGTTTTTCTCATTTGTAAAGTGACTCAACTACTTCCTATATAAGTAACTGTAATGCCGGGTAACACTGAGAGTAAATGTGAACTTAACATTGTCACAGACTCGCTTTTAAAAACCCAAATGACCAGCTATTGTTGATAAAACACATCATTTAACCCATCAATACTACAGGAATAAAAAAATCAGTTTCCATTTCTTGGGAATATGCATTGGTTGGTTGGTTGGCTGATTGATTACTGTTCTTGGAATAATATCAGACTTGAGCATCAGATTTCAGGATGAAAGTCTCACCTTCTACTTCAAACTTCCTCTTGAACCTACTTCACTGCTTTCTCACATCGTTGCCATCACACGATTTCCCACCACTATGTATGTTATTTCAACTTTAAATATCAGTGGGTGAAATTCAGCTTTATCAATCTATATATGTGGGAATGGTTAAAAAAAATTAAAGACACTTTTTCTGTTGATTGTTGCAGCTGTGTACCTGGCAGTCTCAATCCAGATCTTAAACATTCTGACTGTTATTACTGAACTACAGTCCATTAACTACTGAAATTTTGTACCAAATTCTAACCCAAAACTGAATTGAATCAACTCAGGATCATCTCCTTTGTCAGGTTGAAGAGTTTTGTACTGTTAAGAAGTTCCTGAGTTTTTATACAAAAACCAATTGGATCTGAAGATAACTGCTGCTTCCCAGTTTAGCTACAATGGAACACAAATATAAAACAAGAACATGTTGCAGAAACACAACTTTGTGAGATATGAGATGAAACCAGAGAAGATATGTTGTTTCAGCAAGAAAAGCAGACTTGGATCTATGTGATTTTGAGAAAAAAATGGAAGAAATCAGAGGTCCTTGGTGATCTGTGGCCCCTGGCTGCTGGTGATCTGTGAAGAGGAACTCATCCTGGGCCTGACATCATGCTGACACCATCTCTCTGCAGCATCTCGTTGATTACACACACACATACAGGAGAGCTCGAGCTACCCACACATCGCGATGTGGTCCAGGTGGACCTGCTGTCTGCCCACCTGAGTGGAGACCATCAAAGGGAGGAGAGAGCTGAGGAGAGCCTACCTGCCTGCAGAAGCCTCGGAGCCGCGGTGCTCAGTGCGTCCGGACCGAGCGGAGAATGTCCTGCTCAGGATCTCTGACAGCCTCCATCAAACATTCAGCAGCGGCTCGGCTCAGGTGACCACGAGACGCCACGCCTGCTCGGGTTTCACCGAGACGCTCCGCTGCGCGCTTTGTCGCAGGAGGGAGGGCGGTTACCATGACAACCAGGTGAGTCAGCAACCACGGGCGGGGCAGCGGACAGGTAGATAGATAGATAGATAGATAGGTTAGAAGGTTGGTTGATTGGTTGGTTGGATGCATCATACAGAGTATCCAAAAAAATTCCAGATGTTGTCATCCACAAAAAGTGTCTTTCACATCAGAAGAGAAGTTGAAGGAAGAAAAAGTACCAAATTTCCATTTTGGGTCATCTTGGACATTGAGGAACTTGTCATGAGCATCCATTTCATTTGTGGTCATTTGTGTGGTGAGATACTGCATACCTCTTCCACTGCAACAGTCTGCTGCATCAGCTACTTACGTGTTGTATTATAGTTCCTCAAGAAAAAGAACAATATTTCAATCTCACTGTGTTATGATAAAAGCAGAATATTATTCTGTAAGTGTAAAAAACACACAGAGAACCTTTTAAATGGTCATTTCATCTTTTACTGCTAGGAGTCAGAAACACAAAGTACCAGCAATTAGTGTAAATGATAACTTGAACAGAAAAGGTCCCTCCACCCACAAACAGAGCATTAATCAACGTCA
This sequence comes from Salarias fasciatus, assembly GCF_902148845.1. Classification (NCBI taxonomy): domain Eukaryota; kingdom Metazoa; phylum Chordata; class Actinopteri; order Blenniiformes; family Blenniidae; genus Salarias; species Salarias fasciatus. Next base: position 25,051,843 of record NC_043762.1, read on the forward strand.
CAGATATCCGCTAGCTTGAACAATCAGCATGTTGCTTCCAGTTCCTCAGGCTTCTGCGGGTGGGTGTGCTCGACCTGCCGCTCCCTCTCCTCCAGGTGGGTGGTCCGCATCGTCGCCATCCAGCTGCAGGAACACAAATGAGAGGTCAAGCAGAGATCCACAGTCTGTTAACCCAGCCCAGGGACCTTTAACCATTATGACCAAAAGAGCCGTTCTCACAATTTAATCTGAAGAAAATTGAACAACTCCAAAGAAAAACAAGAAGAGAGCCATGGTGGAAACATGAGAGTTCCTTCTTGTCTTAATTTGTGCCTGACTGATGGAGTCTGAATAATGCGTCCATCGTGAAGGTGAGACTCACACTCTGCAGCTCTCGGCGAGTGAACAGGCGGGGCAGCAGCAGCATCCTCACCGGGATGGTCAGGAGGAGCACGAAGGGGAAGGCCAGTGCCGCCGCGGTGGCCATGACGGTCCACAGCACAGCCAGGCACGTCAGCTGAATGATGGTGAACATGTGCATTGTCCGTGTGCGCACCTGTGAGAGCGCCACGCAAGAAGAGTGCAACAAAAAGCTGAGCAGGCTGAAACTGGGAGAGAATCAGTCCCTCATGTTTGCAGATAGTCATCCCCTTCTACTCCTTAACTGAGTTGAATTCAGATTTTTTTTCCAGTTAAGTCCCTTAGATTCCAAACCATGACCATGAACTAAAAAAATCACATTTGTACTTCACTGTATAAGAATTAATTAGTCACAAGTTGCAAAAAAAATCTGCGAAAAACACTCTACAAATTGCACAAAAATGTCAGTTATCTGAAAAAACCAGACCAGGACTAACCTTCCGGACGTAATTCTGGTCCGGGTGATACTTCGGGGGCATTAGCAGAAGAATGAGTCTCTCAGTGAGCTGGATTCCATTCAGGGACATCACACCCATATAGAGGAAGATCCCAAACAGAACTGCCAGAGGGATCTGACGAAGAACATCTCCAATCACGATGGAGAACCCTGAGAGAGTAAACACCAGATTTCACTTGCTGCAGCAGAATAACCCTCCACAGCTATTATCGGACTTGTTTGTTATCATACCCACTAAAACAGCCACCAGGAAGCCAGTAACCCTCTGTTCCTTGACTTCTTGGATGCGAGGCTTGTCTCCTGGGGCTACAGCTTTACTCATGACGGTCAGGGCATTGGTGTGGGTGACCGACCGGACGGTGGCGGCAGACAACCAGGGCAGACCAAACAGCGCTGAGATCCCGCCGACCACCACGATAATGAGGAGGTCCACATGAAAGCCGGTTCCTTTAACCAGCATCCTCTCTTTCTTACTGACGATCAGCCTGGAAAATGGATGCAAAATAAAAAGATGAACAAGAATGCACCACATAAAACAACGAAGAATAATTTCAAGATTAAAGTCCTGATTTACGACCAGTTTGCTCCTAAAAAAAATTCAGCCCAAACTTGCACAAGCCTGCTATCCTGCAGATTTGTGAATATGAAAGTCAGTTGTGTGTCATAGATCACAAAAAAAAAAAAAAAAACTGGTAGGTGTTTATGCCCAGTAAAGACCATTTGTTCCCAATTCAAGAAAAAGTGTTGTACGCTGTGATTTGTGACTCCATGAAGATCAGGATGAAGACGAGGATTCCTGGCAAGATGCTGGCACCCATCATCCAAACTGGAAACTGTCCATCTGACCCCAGAGGAGAGATCAGCCATCCTCTCTTCTCCGGGCTGGACACTGAGAATCCTCTGGGCACACTCAGTTTCTGTAAGTTAACACAACAAGAGATATTCAACACCATAATGTCTCCTTCGTTGCTTTCGAACTGTGCTCCACCCTTACTTGAGTGTAGGTATCCTCCACGCTGTAATCCACCAGCACCATGATCAGGATGGCAATAGGAACCCCAAAGTCACCAATGATCCTACGGAGCTAAAGACGGAACACAAGAATATGCATTTGCAGACATCCATCAAAGAAAAAAGACTTTACACTGGAGAGCCATGTTGTCTTATGGAAAATAACCTTTTGACAACTTTAGCAAAAAAATGCTGTTCGATTCATCTGTGGTCCAAATGTTTTCCCCTTAATATACATTATAGTTGTTTGCAGCTGTTTCTTTGCATCTGTTGTTCTTATCCCTGAGATACACCCTGTAAGAATATGGACTGACCTTTCCTGGGAAGAAGGAACTGTTCTTGAACTTGCGCAGGTAGAAAGCAATGAAATATGTTCCTGACATGAGGACGAATGAAAGCAGAGCAGTGTTTGGCTCCCCAACAACTTTTCCTGGACTTCCAGAAGTCGCACTGGAGTTGTTTATAGATGGGAGCACTGTGCTGTTTCCATGGAGACAGTTCCGTAGTGGATGCTCTTGAAAAATCTGGAAAATAGTCATCATGGGTTGGTTTTCAATAGTTCATTTTATTTACAGTTGGACCAATTAAAAAAAATTAACTCTCAACTTACCTTGAATAGTTTGACAAAGGTCTCATAGATAAAAATGAGAGAGATGAGGAAGGAGAAGATCTCCTGAGTGAAGCGGGAAACAAAGCGGACGAGGATGCTTCCCTCAAAGGCCACGGTCAGGACGACGATGAGCACCAGCCAGAAACCGATCCACACCCGGCCAGTCAGATACTCAACCTCATTGACTTTACAGAACTACCCAGAAACACAGAGCAGGCAGCTTTGGTGAGGCAATACTTTAATCTGGAGAAGAATATCAAATGTGAGAAAAAAAATTCAAAAGAAAGACTGAATGAAGAAAGGCAGACCAGCTATCTTGAAAGGTTTTTAGACCCAGAAAGTGCTACCAGTTCTTCAGTCTTTCGGTGCTGTCCTGACAGTTTTTATAAATTATAGAGTAAATCAAACATGATGTGCACATTTATTGTAAGTACCTGTAAAGTAGGTTATAAATCATAAAGCTCTCTTAATAATGCGTTTGTTCACTTTGCTTTGTCTTGGGAAAGATGAAGTTTGTTCCTCCAGCATGGGTTTGTACTTTGAATATTTTAGGGCAACACTCAAGGTTAGCTTACCGTGTAGAAGGCTTCTTCAAATACCAGCAAAGGCCCAGAAAACCCGATCACAAGCAGAGGCTGAGCCCCCAGCAGACTGAAAATAATGCCCTGCATTGCTGTGGCAACAATCAGCTCCGACACGCCAATCAGACCTTCTGTTTTCTCACCTACATCATGGGATGGATATGGAAGATCATCGGTATACATAAAAAAATGAATTTCATACAATGCAGCAGCTGTTGAAGGTCCCATATTATACAGTTTTTCAGCAAATTCATACATGCGAAACAGGTCCAATGACACAAATCCAGCGTTTTATCTTCCCGCATGACCCCATAGGAGAAAGTCTTGGATTCACCTGTTTGAGCACACATTTACTAAAAGGTGGAGCAAGTGAGGAAAATGTCAGGTTTTTCACTTGTGGGGCCTCATGCCCAGGCTACGAGGACACGTTGTTGTTAGAAAACCATGATGAGCCGAATTTTGCATAATATGTGACCTTCTGAAGTGATTCACTTCTCTGAGCTCAGGTTCAGTCTCACCCAGCAGGCCCCCGAATGTTATCGCAGGAGAGAGTGCAGCGAAGTAGATGAAGATGATGGCCGCCATGCACTGCGGATTCAGAGCGTCTCGGATGTCACTGACATACTGAGGATAGCGCCGAGTCACATCTTTGATCAAACCGCCAAACAGACGACCCGTACGCCGCAAAGTCTCATCACTGGATTTGATGGGAACAAGTGATTCTAGAAGAGAGAAACAACATTCCTTCAGACTGGCAATGTACAATTACAGAATCAGACTTCACATCAAACCAGCAAAGCAAAAGTATATAATATTACGCTCATCAAGAATCAGCTTATGTGACCAAAGATAGAGAAAGAAGGCGTACAACTGACCTTCCTCGAGCTGAATGCTGGTCTGTTTCTCAGGAGGCTTGATGCTCTTTTCTTCCCTCTTTCTGAGCATTTCCTGCTGGAAGCGGGCGACGGAGTGGAGCAGCTCATCATCACTGACTTCAGCGGGCGGAAGCACTATGCTGCAGTCCAGGAAATGATTGATGGCCGTCAGCAGGTCCTGGGGGTTATCCGCCTGATACGCCCCATCGTGGAATTGCTGAAAAAGCCAACAGAAACACAGAATGATGGAAACTAAAGACCTGGTAGTATATCACACCAGGGTTCACAGGGTATCACCTTGTTGGCCATTAGTGTTGAAATGGACCGTCCAATCTCATGGTAGTCAATATTGGCGGTGAGTGGGCCCAGAAGGAGGAAGAGGAACTTGACAGGGACGGGAACCTCCAACACAGACTCCAGCAAGACTGCTTCATGTAACCGGACAAAGGCCATGGAAGGCTGGTCGAGGAAATCCACACTGCCTGCAGGGAGACACAAGATCCAATGAATCTGTCTCTCAAATTTTAGGAGCTTGGATTTTTCTGAACCAAATTCCTGACTCAAAGTTTTTGGGCACCAAAGTTATTTCTTGATGATATAAATACTTCATGTGATACTTGATGCAATTATGTTTTGTGTTTCCAATTTTATCTTTCTCATCAGTGAGTATTGTAGAATCGGGATTCAGCCTATCTGAATCCACAGAGCACTGATCCGGACCTGGTCTTCAGTGGTGTGCTACGTACCAACAAGGACCACGGTCGCCTCGGCTCCTTCTGGAATCTTCTCCATCAGCTTCACTTCATGTTTGGATCTGGAGTGAATAGGGGCCGGAGCCTCACTCTGAACACACCATGAAGACAAATACAGTCCACATACAGTCATTCAGTAAGCACAGTATATGGAGCATGAAAGGTGAAAGGCTGATGTTTTTCTTGTCACCCTGTTCATCTCTTCATCAGCTTCTGTATGATTGGGAGGGTGAATGAAGGGCTCTGATTGGCCGTTGTGCATTTTTGTGTGGGTGGCCATGTTGGTAGCAAGGATGTCCTTGCTGAAGGAGCTGTGGTCCTTCCCATCACTGGGGTGACTGTGGAGAGAGGAAAGATCTCATGAGGTTTTTCTCCAGGTGGACGAAGGACTAAAAGCGCCATGAACTGGTGAGTGAATGATGAACATATGAACCTGTGTCGGAGCTGCAAAGCTCTCAGGACGTTGGCTCGGTCTTCAGCTCTGATCTGATCTGAGATCACCATCTGCTCCACCACTTGTTGAGCGATGCCCTGCAGAGTCCTCTGCTTCAGATCCAGGAGGACTGCCCCTGGAAAACAGGACAACACGACATCAGCACTGTACGTCTTCACTGGAGATTCAAACCTGCCACACAAATGTGTCACAGAGTCACATCACTGGAGACGGGAAAGACTTTATCCACTCTTTACATTTGTCGGTATCTGACTGGTGATACCTCATGGGAAGTGTAGGATGTTATTTCCATCAACAAGTATTCACGAAAAGGATCTCCCAAGAGGTTCAGTGGATTGAGTTAATGGCCTTTTGATGGGAATATACTACAGTGAACCTCTTTTTTCTTGAGAGGTACTACCTTTTTCTGATAATTGGCGATTATCTTATTGCCTGGCATTGCACTGACACCGGGGTTTGTAACACCCACCTGTGTCAGGATGTTTCCAGGAAAAAGCCTTCTTTGAAATCTGAACTCCTATGAACTATTACACATTAGCTGCCACTTTAAAAAGGCTCCACTATAAGGAATTCCTCAGTTGTCTGTGTAATGTCTTGTGCTGTACTAGTCAACTCTTAAAACCAATTCTCTTCCAAGTGACTGATTTAAGAGACTGTTCAATTTGGAAAATATGTTGTCATCTGCAAACAGGTGTATCTTTCACTGTGTGGCGTTTTTAATGCAGCTGACTTTACAATGAGGTAGATCCTCTTCTCCTCACCGTGGGTGATTACTCTTCGGAGCTCAAGCAGGGAGCGAAAAGTTAGAGAAGCGATGTGCGGCCTCCCCCAGCGGTCCGTCTCCTCCTCCACGTCCTCCTCAAACTTGATCCATCGAGCCGTCTCCCTCCACTGCGGCTCCTGGTTTCTGTCGATCACCAGCTCGTTCAGCTCCACGAACACCTGCCGCACCAAGACACGTCGGCATGACTTCTGAGGACGACACGCTGACTCACACTTCTGGAAACACACAGGCTGTGTGTGTCCTGTGAGCTATCTACATATATGAGTAAGCAGTTGGGGTTTTTCACCAGATGGACAGAAGTTCTCAAACTTTTTAGTGTTCTCCACCTGAGAAAATGTTGAGGTCTGGAAGTGGGACTGTGACCAACTTGAACATAGTTATTGGACAGTTCTCAACAGAAATGTTTTTTTCTTAATTTGATGATTATTCAGTAATTATTTTTAGCAACCACATCCACAATGTACAAATCAGCAGCATCCATTACAGGCACTTGATCTCATTCAACAGTTCCTCATTTCTTGTATTGCTAATGAAATCAGATATTCTCAACTTGATTTCTATTTATTTTTGAATTCCTGTCTTTCATTTCAAAGGTGATTTCATATAAGTAACTGTTTGAGAATCAGTAGATTAGAAATTTCATTTAAAGTTCAACTACAACCTCAAGTCTGGTGGTAGGATTTCTTTCAAATTCCTGTTCCAAATAATATAACAGTCTAGAAGATGTAAACTATTTTAATACCAAAAAAAAACTATAAGGATGACCTCCAGAAATGCAGGTTTGATTATAGAAAAAAGATCCTTATTTAAAGAAAACAGTCTTCAGTTTCTGTGATGACTAATATAAATCCAGATCAAACTAAAAATGAAAAAATTCTAAATATTTTCACATCTTCAGAGACATGACTTTCCATGCCTTGCTGGTGAATTAATTTGTCACATTCTAATTATCCAGATGAGGAACAGTCAATATTAAAAACTGTTGGATTTATTCAACAAAATATTCAAGAAATGTTATGCAGAGAAAAAAAAAAGACAAAAAAGTCATTTAATCCTTGTAGGACCAAAACCTGAAATAATCCCACTCTACCTTATTCTGCCGTCTCTTCTGGTCCAAACCAAGCATCCTGAAGACTGAAACGCACTGAGCTGGACAGAGGTGGGCTTCTGCTCTGACCGGACCTCACCTGTCAGATTTCACCGGACTGCCTCTACCTGTCTGACTCTCCCTCATTATCACAGTCCAGAGTTGTACCTGTTCACAATAGTACCTGGATTAACTCCCTCAAACTCCCGGCTCGTCTTTCGCCCCTCCTGTCAGCCTCAGTTTGGACGCTCCATTTGTTTTGTTGTTGAGACTCACATTGAGCAGATTAGAGATCCTGTTCACACCTGAAGCAGCACCTGACAAACCCTCTCAGCTTCTACTGCCTTTCTTCATACAACTTTAATGAAACAAGCACAGCAGCTTCGATGGATTTCCACTTTTTTGTGCAGAATTTAGCCTTTTTCATTTAATAAATAACTTCTTAGAATTTGTACATTTGGAAGTGATATTCTATGATGACAGGTCATTTTCGTGTGAATAATCTTATCGTTACTTCGTTGCATTTGAATGAAACTCTCCCCAGGTTGATGCGGAAAAAAAAAACTATGGAGGAGGTTCAGAGCAGCAAAAAAGAATGTAAGCTGTGAAAGTGGCATCACACAGCGTGATGGCATTATCTCAGCAGTGACGTACGGTGGAGGCAGCATCATGGTTTGGGGTCAAGAGGAAAATCCCATCATTTCTGAGAACATCATACAGGATAAAGTCAGAATATCTGTCCACTGGTTTGAATGATCTGGCTGAAAATAATTCTGCCTGTCAAAGGGGATGCCAAATGAGAATCATCCAGTTATTATATCTAAATGTTCATTAACTTTTTTTCTTTACTTTTTTCTCAAGTGCATTAAAAATGCATTGTTTTTTGGTAATCCTCTCAAAAAAGTTTCACGTTTACACTTCAAAAGGATCTGACCTTGAAACATTAATGCATCATGGATTTAAAAAAAAGAAGAATGAGAATGTGATGCTGCTATACAAAGTAATGGTGATAAAACGCCAAAGAAGCAGACTGAAAGCTGTGAAGTTGTGAGTTGATGCTGAAGCGTCAGCTGGCTCAGGTCAGGATGTATTTACGGCAGTAATCAAAGGTGACGAGGACCTCGTGGGGCGTGCGGTCCGGCTGCAGGTGCTGGTTTGTCTCGCAGGGCTTTTCTTTGCCGACGTGGACGATGGGGCCTCTGGAACTCCGCCTCACCAGGTGCCGTCGAACTCCTGGGACGTCATCGAATCGATGACCTGCGGCGAGGACACAGGAGTTTCACTTCAAGCTCAAAAGACGTCAAAGCTCTTTTTCTTCATCTCCTTGTTTCACAATATATCAGAAATAAACAACTTGGAGCCCACAGACCACAAACAACCAACATCTCTATCAGTCAATTAATGGCAGGTATTTGAATTAGCTGTCAGTTGCAATGGCTTTTCACTGTTTAATAAAAACATATTTAAATAAAAAAGCATGGATATAATATAATATAATATAATATAATATAATATAATATAATATAATATAATATAATATAATATAATATAATATAATATAATAAGGCGGCCCTCACACTGAGTTGAGCAAAAGATCAGCCTGTTCGTACCGATGAGGGTCAAATAACAAGCTTTACTTGATATAAATAGAAAGTAAAGACTTTTAAATATTGACAAAGTTCTGTTTAACACTTTATTATGTTTCACAATTGTAATATATGATTTTTCTCAAAATAGTTTAAATTTCAGTTAAATTAACATAAGATTTAAGTGTGTGTGTGTGTGTGTGTGTGTGTGTGTGTGTGTGTGTGTGTGTGTGTGTGTGTGTGTGTGTGTGTGTGTGGTCTTGTGGGAACTTCAGGCAGTCAAATGAGGTTCCACGCTCGACTGAACATCGGCAAATAAAATTTCATTGCTTCATTACCTGAGACTTACAAACACACACGAACACACACACACACACACACACACACACACACACACACACACACACACACACACACACACACACACACACACACACAAAGGTTCAAGTCCTTTGCAGAAATCGGGTTTCGAGTTTCAGTACAAATGTGATTTGCTGTGAAACAAGATGTTTGCGTGCTGTTTTTTTTTTTTTTTTTTTTTTTTTTTTTGGGGGGGGAGGAGGTTTGTCTGAGAAATAATGAACTAAAAGTCAAATTCCAGCAAAGAGCCAGCTGAACAAAAAATTTGTGCTGACTGCATCATATTACTTTATAATAAATAGTGTCATTAGAAAGATTTTATTTAGGGAATTCATGTAATGTAAATGTTTAATTGAGTCTTTAGTGGAGTTTTTTCTTCTTTTTTCTCAGACTTTCAGTGCATTCAAGCAAAGCAAAGTCTTTGGAAGAAATTATAACCAAAAAGGGAGTAAGCAGGACACACTTACAAAATATTTTCTTCAGACTGAATGCAATGTTAATGTAAAACTGCACATTGGTGCGCAGTGTTAAATTAGAATAAATACTGATGTCAATATCTGCCAAACTCCTAAGAGAATATACTATATACAACATATCAGCTGATGGAACTGAGACACTACTATTTCAGCAAAAACAGTAGCTCATTTTGAATATAATGGCTGCAATACATCTTTAAAAGTTTGAAAAATGCTGTTTTTAGCACTTCTCTTCCTGAAAACTGTCTGAAACTTCTGGAGAATCAGGAAACCAGTTGCTGGAGTTAAGGAAACAAATATTGTCTGATTCTTGTCTGATGGGAGTCTGGCTCTGCCTCACTAAATATTCCTTATGATGCACCAAATGTTTCGCAAGAAGCTGAACCCAAAATTCATTTGTCTTCTACTGACAAATGAAACCAGCGTGGAGATCTTACTGGATGAAATATCTTTCCTTGTTGATCAGCCACCAGAGTGAGCCACCCTGCTGTAAAACATGGAGCTCACGTCACACGGCGATGCTGCTGCTGCTGCTGACAGCATCGGACTTCAAGGAACGATCAGTGTTTGGCAAGTTATATTTAAAAAGTAATTAGTTATAGTTGTGAGGTACTTATTCAAAGAAGTAACTGAGTTGGTAACTAAGTTACAATATTTCAAAAGCAACTACTAGGCAAAGTAACGATTGCATTACTGAAAAAAACATGTTTAAATATATCAAATAATGTAAATCCTCTCTGAATGGAACTTTAAGATGCATGTTCAGTTATTTATCATAAAACTGATTGTTAAAAAAATGAACTCAAGAAAGAAAAAATTACAAACAGGAAAAGTTACATTAATGTAAATTATTCAACTGTCACTGTGTGATAGTAAGAGACAACACACCAGTCAAATTTATTTTGTAGCTGTAGATAACATCTCTAGATTTGTAAAACAATAATAAAACACAGTAGATAGATGTCAACACATGTCTGTACTTTCATTTAAAATTGTGTGATCAGGGCTCTGCCGCTGTATCTCTGTCACCTCACGCACCGTAAAAAACCCAATTACCAAAACATTGACTCAATTAGAAGATTGCTAAGGCAAGTTGAAATAGACCATTGGCTCAAGTGTTGTTATTGGGAAAGCCAGTTAATAAATGTTTGTACAATTATTCATAAAAAATATTGAGTCAGGTGATAAATTGTTGTTGGGTGAACGCCAACAATGGCTGATATTGACTCAACTAACATACAGTAATTGAGTGAATGGATTGGACAAGTTTTGCATTTGTTGACTGAACAAATGTGGGCGGCGTCATTTGCGGTAATGAACTTTGAGCAAAGGAAGTACGGCAAAGCCACAAAGTTTGTCGACACGGCCTCACGGAGGGACGAGGAGTGACAGGTAAGCAACACTGTGCGTTTGCTTATTAACATTGTCAATCTCTGAAACCAGAGTCAAAAGAAATTTGTTTTTCTGTGGAATCTGTTCTTGGGGGACTGTAACATTTTTTGCTTGCTAGCTAGCCAGTTAGCTTGGGTAGCCGGGCAGCTAACTTACATATTACCCCTCTAATTCATAAGGTCAATGTTTAGCCAGCTAACAGCATTAGCCGTCTAACAGCGCCCGAGGCCTCACGAGCAGCACGTCCGCACGTTAGCCAAACCCGCGGGGCAGGGTTTAGCTAAAGCTAGCTCCGGTCCCGCGAGCGGCACGTCCGCCCGTAAGCCTGCTAGCTGACGCTTGCTCCGGTCCCGCGAGCGGCACGTTCGCCCGTTAGCCGGCTAGCTGACACTCGCCCCGGCGTGGGCATAGCAGCGCCTCTGTGCGACAGCTGTTGGCGGACGAACGCCGTCAGCTCGTTGGCCAGCTCGCTCTAGCATAGATTTATAATATGGTTTTGCCTGGTAAACAGCCTAGCAAGCTAACCATCAGTCGGGAAGCAAACGTCTCGGCGGGAAAGCTAGCTTTGAAGGCTTTAATAAGGTCAGCTTTTCTAGCATTTGTATTTATATCAATACTTGCTCTGGAAGTAGCTGTAATCCTGTCATTCTCAAACCACTGGGTTCCCTTAACTCTGACAAAGTACAAATTGAACTAAATGGACCCCAGTCCCATTAAAGTTGTTTGAATATATAACGGTATAATGGACGATGTTTTAGCCAATGAATGGCGTGATGCGAGCGTCAACTATTGGTCCTCTGACATGTCAATCACGCTGAAGAAATGCTTGCGTCACGCCGTCAAGCGCGCTCGTCGGAGCAGCAGAGCAGGTAGGACGGTCTGGCGCATGCGCGTTTTTCAATAAGCGAGTAACAGACGTTTGGCTTCGACTTTATCGAGAAAATCCTCCATTATACCTTTAAGGAAAACACTTTTTCCTAACTTGTAAGGGTCATTTCACAGTCTCCTAAAGCAGTGGCTCCCAAACCTTTTTGCCTGTGACCCAAAGGGGAATTATGACATTTGCCAGGACCCAAACTAGTGAAAACAACAGATCTACAAGCCCACAACACATCATGAAATAAATTGGCTGTGCCGTTCTTTGGCTTCCATCTTAACTTTTTATTTTGGCATCTCTCTACTCAGGGCAGTTTCTTCTGCTTGACACAGTTTCTTCTCATCGACTTGCACTACCCTGTAAATATCTGTCGCATATCTATAGTTATGTATCTTCTCCCTCAGACGAAAGGAGGTCGTTGCTGAAGATGTGCATGTCTCCACAATCAGCCAGAGATGGCCAGCCCTATTCCTGTTGGGTCAGGTAAGTTTGTGTATGTTTTACTTTGTTCCTTCCACATAAAATGTCACACAACTGAGACAACCATATGCACTGGAGAGGGGTGGAACTAACTGTAGGTGGGAAGAGAAATCAGATGTAATGATTTTGTCAAGAGGAAGTTAGACTAATATTTCTAGAAACACAGAATAAACACAAAAACAACACCAGGGCCATGTTTCTTATACCCTAACATTAAATAAAGGGTCTGATGCCTCAAAGGTGGAATGGCCCTTTAAGCCTGGTATTGAAGATGGTCACTCTGATCTGTCCTGAGCAAGTGACGTGATGCTACATCTGTGGTTTTTGCTATGATCTGTCTACAGGTTGTACATTCACAAGTTGTCTCTTCATTATCTAATCGTTTTGCAGGTACATGCAGAATTCAGAAGAGTAACAGGAAAAGAATTGATGGAAACGTTCTTCCCCTCCTTGGATGAGCACACCAGAGCTCCGCACCGCAGCTCACCACCCCACTCAAGTGACACTAAGGAGTCTGTTGGAGTACCGAGACGAGCAGGTAAGATGGAAAATAACGGACAAATGTGTCTTCACCACTTAAACCCTACTGGGTGTCCGGAGTCCCTCACGATTGAAAATAGTGTTTTCTGTTATTGTGGGTAAAGCTTCTGCTGAGAATAGCTGATCGACAAGCTCACAATGTCACATAGTGAGCTTGTCAGTCTGCTATTTTCAGTAGAAGCTGTTTTCAGTACACTGTACATACAGTAGATGTATGTATGCAGTTACAATGAATCAGCCTTTAGATTCTAGATGTGAAATGAGCTGCCTGCCCACTCCATTCCCACACTATGTCTGAAAGAGTCGACATTGTAAAAAAATGTACAGTGACAGCATTACATTGTTGGTTTTTGTTTTAATTTAGAACTGTTTACTTTGTTTTCATGTTTAAGCACTTTGAGTTTACACGTCTTGTATGAAATATGCTGTATAATGTACATGTATGAACAATATGCATGTGACTTGACTTGTCCTGTGTATCCAGACCACAGAGATCGTTAAACATCGGAGGGTGGTGGCTGTCAAAGGGCTGCAGTATTACCTGGGGGAGAAAACCGAGCTTTTCAAGACCTGCCAGGTAAATCAGCATTTCAAGGAGAACATCCATCTGTCCATCAATATCATTTGGATATTGTTTTTAATTTCCTTTTTATTAATGTGCTCCATCTATAGCCAGACGGTGTTTACGAAGCCTCAAGCCCCGTGCCAATGGGTATCCTGGAGATTGTGGGGCCTCCGGGAGGCCTGGAAGCTGCGCCATTGCTACCTCCTTACGAGCCTTGAACCCCAGACTTTCCTTTACAGCTTATACTGTCAGCTATTGGATTTGCTCTGTTTTGCACTCTTTTCAAATGTTGTGTAATTTTTTGAATTTGAATTTAAATGTTTTGTTTTGTACACAGAAAAATAAACATTTAAAGTAAATTTGTCTTTATTAGTCTTTATTTAATTAGGCTATATTTTATGTTGAGTATATATCATTTAAATATTAATTCATGCAGTCATTATTATGTTATTCACTCAATTATTACTTTATAGTTGTAATGACTAATAAGTCCTAGTTGAGTGAGCACATGATGTGGAATATGACATGGTGTCAACTCATTTGTTTCAATTGGCTCAGTTAATAAGCCAACAGTCTTTCGTTCTGTCAACGATTATTAAGCAATTGGCTGAATTAATAGCCAACGAAGAGTTTTTCGTTCAGTCAATGTTTTTAAATAGTAATTGTGTCAACTCAAAACATTTCGTGAAACGCTTCACCCTATGAATAATCAATTCAACCAATTTTTTTTTTAATACAGTGCGTGACTCACTTTGCAACAATATGGTTCCTTCTTTCTAGACGATTACGCCCTTAGAACTTTGCAACAATGTATCAGTTTTGGATGATGTCATCATCTAATTTGACCTAGTTATGCAAATGAGCAGCTATGCAAATTAAACAATGATGTCACTTTGAATATTCCTGACTGAGTTTGCAACAATGTATCAGTTTTAAGGCAACATTGTTTTTTTTTTGGTTTTTGTTTTTGTTTTTTACAAAACACATAAAAGTGCATCATTTACTTATTAGGCATTTAATGAAAATACCATTACTCCACATTATGAACTTTCATTTAAACTATTATGACAGTGTAATATGTTTCACACACCTCGCCATTCAATTTAATTCAGCTTCATTTCTATAGTGCCTTTTACAACACAGTCATTTCTGGACACTTTGTTCCACATAAGCAAGATGTGAAAAGAAAAAAAATATTTTTAAAGGGAAGAAACTTTGCTTTTAAAGGAAGAGGGTGATGAATACAGGTACTATATGTAAATATTTAAAGTGAAACAACTCTAACTCATACCAAAACAATTATGCTCTTTTTTCCTGATGTATCCCTGAATAGGAGGTGTGTAAAACTCTCTGTGGGTGTTCTCAAACTCACTTTAAACATCTCTGGTTTAGGTCTTTTAAGCTAAAGCTGGAGGATATCCTAATCCTTTTTACTGTCATTACTGGATTAATACTGCATATCTAAATCTCACAAAGTGGCTGTTGGCCCAACTTTTCCCCACTCTGTTTTATTCACCCTGACCACTGGAGCAATATATCAATAATGTTAACAACCTGCTTGTTTTAGGCTTATAACTTACTATATACCTGTAATAGATCATTCTGAGGGAAAGCAGTAGTTCAGCACTTCTACTACAGGAATACACACAAACTCAGTAACTAATGAAGCCAAAGTGATTCTAAAAAGGTTTAATTAAAAAAAAAAAAAAAAAAAAACACATTACTGTCCTTAAAACTCTTAAACAGCTTATCGACTCTTGATTTTGTAACTATCAGTGATGAAAACTGATGGATTCTCTGTGAAGGCATTTCCCTTCCGTCATTGGGCCCCTGCGGCTGTGTTTCTCACTCTGAATTATTCACTCAGTACCATCAGACGAGTCAAAGTTTGCTGCTCTGTCGTCAGCGAGCTGCTCAACTCTGTGACGGGATCGATATTTCAACACACGATCACACCGTCTATAACACCAAACAGGACGGCGACATACTATGTTATTCTGCTTCTATGAAGACACTTTCAGTTCCGACTGGAGTCCTGATAGCGATGGTGCTTTTAAACAATCACTGTACGAGTGCTGATGGCCGTGGCCATCATTACTACACTCCACACACACTTCTGGAGATTTCCCATAATTATAAATGAACATGTTTTGAACAGATTAAGGGGCTGCATGGTGGAGCGCCGACTAAGGCCTTGTTTACATGACAACATCTTCAAGTGAAAAAGGAAAACTTTCATTGTGTTTTGGGTGTAAACGATGCTACTTTTTTGAAAAATGTCTCTTCAGGTGTAACTTTAAAAAAAAAAAAACTCAGTCAAGGAACAGCTGTTATAGTTACTTAAGTTTCACGTTTCCTTGAACATCTTTCACCATATCACATAGCTTTAATTTCTTTGAGGATCTTGATTTGAGACAAGGGTGCAAGGCAAACAGCGGGGTAATTGTGACGTCTCTTTACTTTTTTCATTACTGTCACAGCCTCCTGAGTCCCACAGGTCTTATGTTAGACACGTCTGCTCTACTGCTCTGGGCGTACATGGAAAATATCCAAGAGAGAGGAAGATGCCACATCCAGCAGTGTCATCTCTCACATCACAGTGAGAAAATAGTAGTCTGAGGGCTTTTTGTAGCGTTAGCATCTTCTCCATGTTTTCTTTTCTTTTTTTCCAGAAGCTGACTTCTTGTCTCTAACAACCAAAGTTAATTGTTTTCCCTGAATTGATGCAGTTGTAAATGTGTGTCTGTGTCTGTCTCTCTGTGTGATTCACTGATCAACTCTCCAACAATAACATCTACCAGGATCGGCTCCATCAGCTACAGTACATCCCCATAAGTTGTTTATGCAAAAGTTTTCACCCAAAGAATCTTCTGCATGCAGTTCCTTCAAACCGTAGAGTTTTGTTTTGAGAAAATTTCACTGCAACAAAGTCAAACCAGAAATGTAAGATCATTACTTCTCTCACACTCTTCACTCTGATGAATGTATGCGTAAAACAAAGGACCCTGAACGTAACAGTTTCTTTTAAGTTCAATGAGAAATGCTTTAAATCACTGGTCCAAACACGTTTAAGCTGTTTAGCGTTTCGTCAACAAGATCTGCAGATCAACACCGTTCAAATATGTTATCATATTTACATGTTTATGCTGTATGTTTACATTGGATTTACTTTACAAATGTTCTACTCCTTCAGGTAGTAGAACATTGTGATTAAAAAATGCCTAATTTCTCCCACCATATAAGTTTAGGCTTACTCAGACGCAATCAGCTTTTCTACAAGATATATTGATCATGTATCCGTGTGATAGTGCAGGTGTGTTCATGCTGCAGATGAAAGTTAGCAGAAATAAGTACTCACTGAAAAAAGCCTTCAGTCCGTCAAACAACCAGTTTTTAAAATATCTGATCGCAAGCGGAGAGTCTGACCTCCTGTCCATCTGGAAGCGCCACTAAGTCTTCCAGAACCAGAACCACACACACACACACACACACACACACACACACACACACACACACACACTCAGGAACAACAGACAGAGGGCCGTGGGCTGGCCGCCGTGGGACGGCTGCATTGTGTTGGGGTCAGCAGCGGTTTCACATCACATGATCAACAATCAAGATCAACAAGTTACAGAAAAGTCTTTCATGTTGGCCGAAATCCTGCCAGGAGACCAAGTGACACACAGGTTCCCAATGCATGATGGGAGAGGACCGCTAATGTCTACCATTGTACACAGCCAACATCAGCTATAAATGTTTCCTTGGGCATAACTTCCAAAAACAAACATTTCCCTGTCAAACCGCTCAAGTTCAGAACATCAAAACATTTGTAATTTGTTGATTAAAAAAATAAAAAAACAATGTGTCACACTTGTTTTGTGTGAATCTGAGTGCCATATAGGATGAAAGCCAAACTCTATCTGAAGTGATGTTTAAGTTTTCGTACTGACTCTTGATGTCGTCCAGGTAAACGGAGACCAGCGTGGCCGCCTCCTCGGGGTCATCGGTCGCCACGCCCGTCACCTGGCTCCCGGGTGAGATACCGTTGTGATTGGGCTCTCTGGAAAGCCGTGGACACACAGAGGAACTGAGTACACATAAATAAGTATCCGTTCCGAGGCTCTGAGAAGTTGTGCTTACCTGCTGTCTCCAGCAGAAGGACTGTAAGCCTCCTCCTCGCCCTCATCCTCGCCCTGGTCCTCTACGATGGTGGCAGCAGTGCCGGGGACGGAGCCTCGCCTGTCCTCTGTCCGGCCCCCGTGGGCCCTCTTCCTCCGGCTGTCGGCAGGCGGTATCGAGAGAGGATGATGGACGTTGAAAGACGCGTGGCGGTGATCTTTACCAAACGAACAAAGTAAAAGGACAAAGTCAATCTGAAGTCAATATCGATAGCTGGGCAGAGTACTGCTTCCCCTAACTTTACCAGCAGGGCTTCCCATCCAGCTCTGAGCTGAAAATCTTAAAGTAAAAGATATGTTTTCAAGTCAACTGTGCTGAAAAAACGAGTTGGAAAAACCTCACAGTCTGCAGTTGGTAATTCTTCAATATCAATGAGAATTTTTTTTACTGCAACAGTTTATCATGAAAACAATGGATGAAATGTTCAAAAGTTAAGTTGAATCTCCTGAACGTCCTGCAGCAACACCGTGAAGATGACAGGAGACAACAGAACCAGCAGACCCCTCCAGACTTTTCCTGAATCAGATGAGCCGTGGTGTCTCACCTTCGATGTCCTGCTCATCGTTGACGTGAGGTTGCTCCAGCGGGCCGCGACCAGAATGGTGAAGAATCTGCTGAAACCCGTGAACTTCAAAGGCCTGGTTCAAGTCCTCCTCCTCTTCGTCGCTGTGGCAGCGTGGCGAAGCAGGATCCGACTGCAAGAGAAGAGTGTTTCTCACCGAGTCGTACACACACACCTCAGCTGGAAGCATCCACATGTCGGTCCCTCACACAACCTCTGAGTCTGTTGTTCTAATGTGACCCTGAAGTCCAAGTCCTCACCCCAAAATTAAGGCAATGTTGGTGCCATCTTGGAACTTCCTTGATTATATTTGGAGAGTCTAAATGTTTTCTAGTCATAGGTAACATGTTCTTCACCAGTCAGCACGACCAGCAGACTTTTATTTAGAAAAACCTGTAAACTGTAAGTAGTTGAATAAAGTGCTGGAATCTATTTTGAGTCTCATTGTTAATCTTTAAAGATGACAAAGAAGCCATGGTAGGCAAATTCACTAAGTCTCAGTGTTGTTGCCCTCTACCCCCAAACCAAGGCATTGATTTACATTTCCAACAAACATCAGAACTCATAGAAGCCCTTCCTGCACCTGAAAGGTAAATGGTGAATCGTCAGCATGTTGCAGGGCAGAGACTTGATCTCTTCTTGTCTTGGATTTTGCCTTCAGCCAACAGACAACATTCAGCCTGGTACTTACAAAAGAAGTATGTTGAAAAGCAGTTGGTGCTGGGACCGAGGACAAACACTTCAAGGGCGGATGAATTTAGTAATCAACAAGGAGCTTTGGAGACTTTTTTTGCATCTGAAATTCAGAATACAGAAAGAAATGGTACTCACAGCAGGTTGAGTGAGCCAGCGACCAGGATCCACAGAGTTTTGGTTGCTCATGGCTCTTGCAGAGGTCAAAGTTCAGACGTCCGTGGTGGAACGGTTTTGATGTTCAGCAGGAGCTCAGGCAGCAGAACCTGCAGAGAAAAAAAAACATACAAGGTCAGCAGTCACTAAGGAACGCTGTTTTACATTCGCCTGCCGTCTGACCTGAAACTCTGAAACTTCAGGAGTAAATATTTCTTGCTGCTTTTGCCCTACAGCTATTTTTCATACTCAATTTTTCTTTAAAAACTAATTCACAAGTAAAAATCATGACGGGAAAAGGCCCCCCCCTGACCCTCCCAGGTGTTTCCTGCCGCTGCATCTTCCCAGAGCTCTCTGGCGCCCCCTACCTGAAGACCTTACCAACACTTTGACAAACTCTGCTTAAAAAACCAAGAGTTAACTTAAGAAGACACCGTTCAGAAGTATATTGAGAATCTGACTGTTTTTAAGGTTTTCTCACTCACTCAGTAAGTCGCTGACAGCTGTGTGTTGATTCATGACACACTGCAGTGAAAAGCCTCTCTCAGACTATTCTGCCGGTCAGTTTACCGAATCTGATCAAACAGGTAAGAAACACTTCAGGTTTTCACATTATTTGTTCCGTTCAAGCAAATGTTTAAATCCGATTACGTAACCGCGCTGTTGCTTTTCCTGAGACTTTGCTGGATATTTAAAGCTTGATAAAGAAGTGGAGGCCTGCAGGTCGTTCTCCATCTGTCTGCAGACAGGCTCATCCCCCAGCCGGTCCTCGAGGGCCTGCTGCTGACAGCAACAGGTTGGACTCCAAAGGTTCAGAAATCACAAGTGATGTGAGAAACGTAGCTGGACCACGCTGCTGAGCTTCAGCTGGTCTGGGTTCACCCTCAATGTCAGAGCGCGTCCCCG